>NW_026775106.1:380000-407500 GCF_963082965.1 Carassius carassius | reverse complement strand
CAGAGTTTACAGGTTACTCTTCTTTTTTGAAGGCTCAAAGTAAAGTACTCCCAGTCTCCCACATCCCGCTAAATGCTGCAGAGACGCTGTTCGGGAAGCACGTGACATAAAACGAGGCCAGCTATTGGCTATTCGCTACTTCTCCTGCTGTACTGGCTGAGGAAAACCTCCGGTGGCTCATTACTGCCACACTTTGGTCACCGCAGATTTGAAATATGCACGAAATGAGCCGCTTACGGCAAATAAAAGTTATTTAGCAACGAATCGATGACTAAATTAGTTGACAACTATTTTAATAATCGATTTTTATCGATTAAATCGATTCGTTGTTTCAGCTCTACATTAACCGTCATCATACTGATAGACTTTGTCCAGTCTGATTGTTCTGGGAAAATAACAGATATTGATCAGTCCTGTGTTTGTAAGGCCACTGTTGAAGTAACAGCAGAAGTGAAATCTGTTTGCACCATTAAATCATTATTTTCACGTTTATCGCTGTGAAGTGAAATTTCATAAAGCATTGCCGAAATAAATGTGACTTGATTGAGGTGGACCTCCTGATCTCCATATAAAGTCTGGTCATTTTAAAAGTTTAAAGCCTGAAGGATTCTGTATATGACTAATCCATCCTCAAAATATCCTTTAAACAGGTGATACACAAGTTAGTTGTTTTGAGCATTAAAATGTTCATTGTTTAGCAGCTGGAGCTGATAGAGCACATGTTCTGAGAGCGTGACTAATGGTGTGTGATTGTGTGATCAGACGCTCAATATAAAGCAAACTGGTGTTGAGCGGCTGGTTTATGACGTCACAGCGAGTCTTGTGTCCTGTGATTCTGTGTGAATGTGGTTCTAGTCATTTCGGGAGTTCGTGTTGGAGCAGTTTGACCTGCTGATGGAATGTGTGTCCGGTCACAGCCCCGCCCTCTCCACGGTCTGCTCCAATCAGAGCACGCTGAGGTCAGAGTTCAGGTATGGCGCTGTGGGTGTGTGCAGGTAGAGCCGCATTCCTGCCATGGCTCAGCTGACACTCAGGGAATATTCTGAATGCTTTGGTGTGAATCACACGCGTGTGTCATCATTGTCAGGTTATTTTTTCTGATCTGGTCGGCGGATGAAGATGTCATCAGCAGGGAGGCGGCAGGCCACTCTGGCCGAGGACTGAAACACCTGCGCGTTCAGATGATTTTTGAGGTCTCAGAAATCACGTGACGTCTGTGTCAAATCTAAATCAGAGGAGAATTAAGTAGCCAAACAGATTAATGGTGGAAAGAGTAAGAAATTGTACTTAAGTAAAAGTATTGCTACTTAAGGAATAATTTACTTGAGTACAAGTAAAAGTACTGAAAACAAAATTAAGAGTAAAAAAGTAGTTTGCTGAAAAACTACTCAAAGTTACTGCGTTGCAAAGTACTAGTAATATTTTCTATTTTTAGCGGAAATGAGACAATGTGAGCATTATGGAGCAGGGTTAACCCTAACACTCATGTACTGTAATGTCTGTTTCACAAGTGAGAGCCAGAAAATCCCTTTTATGGACAAATGCATCTGATATCACTACAGCTGAATAACATTCAGATAGAGATGCTTTGACAAGTGAAAGACAATAAACACAATTGCAGTACAACACTAATTGACATAGCTTGTAACACAGAAAGATTATTATAAAGAATATTAGCAGCAACATGGAACCACAGAAGCTAAAGCTCCTTTCACACTGCGATTCCAGATAATACACGGGTAATGTGTCCCAGCAATTGTTCCTGGATCCTTAGATTTTCTTTCATTCACACTGCAGTGATTTCTTGGAATATGTGTTTACGTTCACACACAACCGTAAAGGTGCTGTAATGACACGTGACATCTGGATGTGACATGTAAGGAACGAGTCAAAAACCCTAGGACAGACAGACAGAGAAACAGAGAGAGTGTGTCTGAACCCCGAACATTATCAGGAAGGCTATTCCAGAGTTTGGGAGCCAAATGTGAAAAAGCTCTACCTCCTTTAGTGGACTTTGCTATCCTAGGAACTACCAAAAGTCCAGCGTTTTGTGACCTTAGGGAGTGTGATGGGTTGTAGCATGGTAGAAGGCTAGTTAGGCCTAAAAAAAAAAAAAAAGTTTGGTTCCGGTTGGTTGTCAGTTGAGGTCATTGGTCGGTAGGGATTTTTTTTTTTTACCGGTACTTTTACGACAGTGATTCTGTATCCCCGTTTAAAGTCTGTTGTTGCCATAGACACGCAAAACGCACACACACACACACACACACACACACAAAGCCTTCGCGGGAGTTTGACAGGCGATCTCATGGTAGATTAACATGGAGGATTTGAACTTGAAAAACGGAGTGTACAGACATCTTTTTGTAGTCAAACAACATTCTTTATGATGTTCATTTATGTGATTTATTTGATTTTGATGCTATAAATTAACTAGAAGCAAGAGACGATCAGTTAGTTTTAACTGATGATCTAACTTACAGCGATCTGTTCGACACATTCAAGAGCCACAAAACGGTATTTATTGTTTACATTTCTTTAAAAAATGACCACATTTGAAAGGTGAAATAACCAAATGAGACTTTGTTTCATATTAAAAGTAATGTTAATGTCCTGTCTGTCAGCATGTTGTCAGTGCCCTCTCTGTTCCGCGATATATTGTTGACTCCCCCCGTGTTTCTCTTAATGTTACGATTTCCAAACCTTAAGTTATAGCTCACTTTAGGAATTGACAGTTAAAGGGTTTTGATGCAATACTTAATGGTTTTTAACGGATTACTTAAGTGTAAAACAGCATTTAAAGGAAACTGTAATTTAATTAACGATGTGTGAAAGACCGTTCTTCCCCAGTCTCATAAAATAAATTTGGGTCGCACATAAATTGACAGGGTCGGTCGGAAACCGGAACCAAACAAATTTTTTTTTTAGGCCTTAGGTACGCAGGAGCTAAACCATTTAGGGCCTTATAGGTAAGTAATGATCATTTGTAACTGATAAAGAACTTAAATTGAGGTAATATGATCACATTTTCTTGATCTGGTAAGGACTCTAGCCGCTGCATTTTGGACAACCTGTAGCTTGTTTATTGAAGAAGCAGGACAACCACCTAGAAGTGCATTACAATAGTCCAGTCTAGAGGTCATGAATGCATGAACTAGCTTTTCTGCATCAGAAACAGATAACATGTTTCGTAGCTTGGTAATGTTTCTAAGATGGAAGAATGCAGTTTTTGTAACACGGGAAATATGATTATATGATCTAGTTGCAAACTGTAATCTACTAGATTCTATGTACTGTTTTTTAGTCCAATAATTAATATCTCTGTCTTATCCGAATTTAATTGGAGAAAATTATTGGTCATCCAATCTTTTACATTTTTAACACACTCTGTTAGCTTAGATAATTGGGAAGTTTCATCTGGTCTCGTTGAGATATATAGCTGAGTATCATCAGCATAACAGTGGAAGCTAATCCCGTATTTTCTAATAATATTACCAAGGGGCAACATGTATATTGAAAACAGAAGGGGACCTAGGACGGATCCTTGTGGCACTCCATATTTTACTGGTGATAAATGAGATGACTCCCCATTTAAATAAACAAAATGGTTGACTAAATAAAAAATGTGCCACGGATTATGACAAATATTACTGGTGAAATTTAAAAGCCAAAGATTTGCAAACTCAAAGTATCAGCTATACAATAAACAATATAGCAGAAAATATCTTCATTCGACATCCAAACATAATACTCTGTGAAAACTATATGTGTATATAATAGTTAACGAGGAGATATTAAATTAATCTAGCAGTGCGTCATCTAGACACTGGCCATAATCACAATATAGCACCCATACGATAATCTAAATGATTAAATAGGAAATGAGAATAGAAAACCTACTATATGGCATTAACCCACACAATATAACTATATTATATCCATGAATGGCATGAATACTCTCATCTGCACAGCCCCACGTACTTCGCTTTCTTTCTTGCGCAGTTCTACCCATAACTGAGCGCTGCTCACTGATTATTGCATGCAATCTGGTTGTGTCTAAGCACATTGTTGGCGCTGGAGTTGTGCATATGTGTTTGTTCAGTTATCTGCACAGCCTTTCTTACAGCTGGGATCTGTAATTCATTTGGACTTCAAGGTAAATCATAGTACAATACAAATATATGAAGACATTGAGCAGAAGCTGTTTTGGCATTCGGTTAAAAGACCTTCATGTTCATCATCAGATGTTTGGAAACTTTGTATTTTGGCTTGTTTTCCTGTTATCACACATTTCTCTGTAATGACTGATTGTGATTGGTCAGTGGTGCCATCATGTCATCTAAAAATGACTGTAAACTGTATAATTGTCTCTGTCTCGGTCAGGCATCATTAGCGTTAGAGGTGATGTTGCTGTAGGTCATCACTGAAGCTCTGGCAGATGAAGTGTGGTTTGTTCTCATATGAGAAATAAATGATAAAATATTGTGAAATAAAATGATTTCACACACAGATGAGAGTGATTGCAGTGTGTGGTGACCTAAGCTGATCTTCATGTAATGTGCCTGTGTGTGTGTGTGTGTGTGTGTGTGTGTGTGTGTGTGTGATGCAGGGAGCAGCCGATCTTCACCACCAGAGCTCATGTCTTCCAGATCGATCCCAGCACTAAGAAGAACTGGGTTCCCGCCAGTAAACAGGCCGTTACCGTCTCGTACTTCTATGACAGCACACGCAACAGCTACCGCATCATCAGCGTGGACGGGTCAAAGGTCAGACTTCTGTGTGTGTGTGTGTCTGATGGAGTCAGTGTAAGAGTGTCTGCTGATGCTGCAATCCACAGTGCTCACACACACACACACACACACTCTCTCTCTCTCTAAGGGTCTTCCTCTGCAGAGGGTTTATGGTTCATGTTGCCATGGAGATTTGGATCAGTCCCTCAGAATGGAGGCAGCAGTGATGATGTCACAGCACAGACCTGCTGAGTGTCTCTCTCTCTCTGTGTTTCTGTGTCTGTCTCTCTCTCTCTCTCTCTCTCTCTGTCTCTCTCTCTGTCTCTCTCTCTGTCTCTCTCTCTGTCTCTCTCTCTCTTTCTCGCTGTCTGTCTCTCTGTCTCTCTCTCTTTCACACACACACACACACACACACACACAACTGCTGCTGTCACTCTCTGAGAGCAGATAGATGAAGACTCACACTCACATTTGTGTGTAAGTAGCAGACAGACACGCACACCTGCTGCTGTCACTCTGACAGCGCTCACACATACACGTGTTGAGGTTAAATGGCTGGCCGAACACACACGTGTAACTCTGATCAGCTTCAAGAGTCACACAGAATCAGTGAGTGTGAATCACTGAAGAAATTAGGTCAAATCCACAGAAATACACAGATACATTTTGGAGATTTTTTACAGAATGCAGGAATATTTGGAAAAGTAACATGTGAAAGATTAATGACTAATACCAGTTCAGCACTCAATAAATAACTCACTGTTATTTATCAACACACATGAATCGTGTGTGTGTGTGTCTGTGTGACCATTGTAATGTTGTGATGTGTTTGTTTTTCAGGTGATCATCAACAGCACAATCACCCCCAATATGAACTTTACTAAAACGTCGCAGAAGTTTGGCCAGTGGGCCGACAGTCGTGCAAACACAGTGTTTGGACTCGGCTTCGCCTCTGAACAACAGCTGTCCAAGGTCTGACAATACGTCACACATGCATGCACACACACACAAACACAGAGACTGTCACACATGCATGCACACACACACAGACTGTCACACAAGCATGCAAACACACACACACAGACTATCACACATGCATGCACACACACACACACACACAGACTGTCACACATGCATGCACACACAGACTATCACACATGCATGCATGCACACACACACACACACACAGACTATCACACATGCATGCACACACACACAGACTGTCACACAAGCATGCACACACACACACACACAGACTATCACACATGCATGCACACACACACACACACAGACTGTCACACATGCATGCACACACAGACTATCACACATGCATGCACACACACACACAGAGACTATCACACCTGCATGCACACACACACAGACTGTCACGCATGCACACACACACACACACACACAGACCGTCACACATGCATGCACACACACACACACACACACACACACACAGACCGTCACACATGCATGCACACACACACACACACACAGACTGTCACACATGCATGCACACACACACACACAGACCGTCACACATGCATGCACACACACACACACAGACCGTCACACATGCATGCACACACACACATACCGTCACACATGCATGCACACACACACATACTGTCACACATGCATGCACACACACACACACAGACTGTCACACATGTATGCACACACAAACACAGACCGTCACACATGCATGCACACACACAGACTGTCACACGTGCATGCACACACACACACACACACACACAGACTGTCACACATGCATGCACACACACACAGACTGTCACACATGCATGCACACACAAACACAGACCGTCACACATGCATGCACACACAGACTGTCACACGTGCATGCACACACACACACAGACTGTCACACATGCATGCACACACACACAGACTGTCACACATGCATGCACACACACAGACTGTCACACATGCACACACACACACACACAGACTGTCACACATGCATGCACACACACACACAGACCGTCACACATGCATGCACACACACAGACTGTCACACATGCATGCACACACACACACACACAGACTGTCACACATGCATGCACACACACACACACACACACACACACACACACACAGACTGTCACACATGCATACACACACACACACACACACACACACACAGACTGTCACACATGCATGCACACACACACACAGACCGTCACACATGCATGCACACACACAGACTGTCACACATGCATGCACACACACACACACACAGACTGTCACACATGCATGCACACACACACACACACACACACACACACAGACTGTCACACATGCATACACACACACACACACACACACACACAGACTGTCACACATGCATGCACACACACACACACACACACACAGACTGTCACACATTCATGCACACACACACAGACTGTCACACATGCATGCACACACACACAGACTGTCACACATGCACACACACACACACACAGACTGTCACACATGCATGCACACACACACACAGACCGTCACACATGCATGCACACACACACACACACACACAGACTGTCACACATGCATGCACACACACACACACACACACACACACACAGACTGTCACACATGCATGCACACACACACACACACACAGACTGTCACACATGCATGCACACACACACACACACACACAGACTGTCACACATGCATGCACACACACACACACACACACACACAGACTGTCACACATGCATGCACACACACACACACACACACACACACACACACACACACACAGACTGTCACACATGCATGCACACACACACAGACCGTCACACATGCATGCACACACACACACACAGACTGTCACACATGCATGCACACACACACAGACCGTCACACATGCATGCACACACACACACACACACAGACTGTCACACATGCATGCACACACACACAGACCGTCACACATGCATGCACACGCGCACACACACACACACACACACACACACACACACACACACACACACACACACACACACAGACTGTCACACATGCATGCACACACACACACACACACACACACACACACACAGACTGTCACACATGCATGCACACACACACACACACACACACAGACTGTCACACATGCATGCACACACACACACACACACACACACACAGACTGTCACACATGCATGCACACACACACAGACCGTCACACATGCATGCACACACACAGACTGTCACACATGCATGCACACACACACACACACACACACACACACACACACAGACTGTCACACATGCATGCACACACACACACACACACACACACACACACACACACACACACACAGACTGTCACACATGCATGCACACACACACACACACACACACAGACTGTCACACATGCATGCACACACACACACACACACACCCACAGACTGTCACACATGCATGCACACACACACACACCCACAGACTGTCACACATGCATGCACACACACACACACCCACAGACTGTCACACATGCATGCACACACACACACAGACTGTCACACAAGCAAAACACTGTTATGAAGGTTCATATGTTGATTTTATAAGCCTTTTGACAGTCAAAGGTGTAACAGTACCAATCCATGTTTTTTTCCTATCCTGATCTGTTTTTTCTGTGTTTTACCTCAGTTCGCTGAGAAGTTCCAGGAAGTCAAAGAAGCTGCGAAACTAGCCAGAGAAAAATCTCAGGAGAAGATGGAGACATCCAGTGATCAGTCACAGGTAAAGTCATCCTCATAATCTAAAGCTTTTTAGCCACAGTCAGTGATGTGAGTGACGTCTGTTAAAATGTGAAATTGTGTTGTTTTGTAAGGAATCTGGGCATGAAACTCCATCAGGCAATCAAGCGTCCAGCCTCAATGGAACGGATGATGAGAAGATCTCACACGTGCCAGACGACACCGCACTGAAGAGTGAGAATGACCGGCTGAAGTCTGTGGTGGAGCAGAGGTGACACGCTCAACTGATTCAGTCATTAAAAAACAATTTATTCAGGAATGCCTCATGTGATATTCCTTTATTCACATTTCTGATATTAACTAACCAGCCCCTAAACTGACTTGATCAGATGTGAATCAGAACAGCATCTGACTGACTGATGAGATGTTCAGATGTCATGAGCCTTCAGTTACTTCAGTGTGTTTAACTTTAGTAGTAGAGACAGTTAGCTCTTTGTCCTTCACGATTGCAGACGCCCTGAACGCTGTGTGTGTGTGTGTGTGTGTGTGTGTGTGTGTGTGTGTGTCTGACAGTAAGAAGCTGGAGACGGAGCTCCAGGAGCTGAAGGACCGCAACGCTCAGCTGACGGACACGCTGCACGAGGCCAACACCAACGCCGAGAGCTGGAAGAGTAAAGTGACGCAGAGCCAGGGCGAGAACAACCAGCTGAGGGACAAGGTGAAGAAGCAGCGCCCCCCAGAGTCATTTATCAGCAGAGATGCTTTAATCTCAGTTTAGTTGAGTTTATCCACAGGGTTAGAGAATCAGAATCTTTAGGCTACAAGAGATGTTTGCATTTGCTGTCATATTGAGCTCAGGTGTGTGTGATGGAAGAGCTGTACTGTGTGTGTGTGTGTAGATCTCGGAGCTGGAGGATCAGTGTAAGGAGGTGAATCTGGAGAGAGAGAGAAATGCTCAGCTGAGTCTCAGAATTCAAGAGCTGGAAGCAGATCTACAGGAAAAAGAACAGGTGAGTGTCTCTCTCTCTCACACACACACACACACACACACTGTCTGTCACTCACTCACTCTCACACACACACACACACTCACACAAACACACACTCACACAAACAGTATGATGGTGTTTTTCAGGAGCTCAAGGACCTGCGCAAACAGGCAGAAACCATCCCGCAGCTCATGTCCAAATGTGAAAGCATCACGGCCAAACTACAGGTGAACAACAAACACACCTCTTCTAACGGACCTCAGATCGTTCTGAACATACGGTTCATTCTTTCACTGAGAATCCTCAGGTTTGCTTGTGAAGGTGTTTGGTGGATTACACTGATGGAGCAACAGCTAATCATCTGCATTTGCTGAAGAAAATGTTAAAAGTTTAGTTTCAGTCAGACTAAAGCAGTAAAATGACTTTTTCCAATGTCATGTAAATGCCTGTTTTTTGTTGGACTAACAGATCCAGGTTATGTGATATGTATTTTGGCGTCTGCACACGTTAATCAGAATTCATTTATCATCTGCGTTGCGCGTTTGCTCTGAAAGACAGATGTAACGCATGACATGTATGAAATATGAGATAAGTCTTTATTTTCATACACTGCTGTATCTGCTCATGAAAACCTACTGTTTGTAATCACTAATTCACTATGCAAATATTACAGTTCTGATTCATTTATTTCAATTAATTCTGAATGCAGTCAGTATAAATCAATGGCAGGTTTTCTTTAAATACTTTTCAGATGAGTTCAGGAGTTAAGACTGCCACACCCCCACATGGCTACATCACTGTGTGGGAAGATTTGCATAATGCTGCCCAGATGTTCACACAAAGAAAGAAGGCGTAACTTTTATGCTCGCTGTTGTCACCAGTGCCATGTTGTGGAGAAGCTTTGTTTTTTTGTTGTGAAAGCAAAACTTCTTTGTTTGGTCTTCCAAGAGAGGACACGACTAGAAATCAGTGATTAAGCAGTATTTACAACACTGTTCTGTAACAGTCCAACCCAAATATTCAAATGTGTGCTGTGCATTTTGCGGAGGACAAGGACTATTTCCTTTTAGAGTAGCCTACAATGCCGGCGTCTGTTTTTATAAATTGAGGCAATTCCAACTTTGCAAGGACAGTCTGGTGCTTCTGACTCCCAGTCTGTAAGTATGTTTACATATTTAAAGAATTTATCTGATCGCAAATGTGAATATGGTTTTATGTTTACACGGCGCGATATGCAATGCAACACATAAAAGACAGTATTAGTCATTATAATCAGTAATTATGTCCCCACTGGGTGCAACAAATGCCTCGTTTGTAATGGGTTTTATTGGTTTTGTCTCATCGCGCCGGGACACAGCATCACAGTAAGTTTTTTGTTGTTTCTGAGGGAATAATCCTAATTGTGTAAATGAGTCTGGCAGTGAACACAAACACTGAGCCAATGTGTTGCTATTTAGAGATGTGTGTTATTTTCTTCAGTGTTTCAGACCGAAGCATTTGATTCAGTGCTGTTGATGCATTTCTGCGGTTTTGCATTCCAGCCATGCGCCAAACTTTAGACGACGTTCTCTGATTACCGCACTGTACTTTAACCTCACGCACACCACAGCTCCAAGAATACTCCTGCTGTTAGAATATTGTTAATAAACGTTCATCATGCCAGTGTGAATCCACGGTTCTGCATGCTGACTCACTGATGCTGATGATGTTTTACAGGCTGCAGAAACGGCAAACAGAGATCTGAGTGAGAAGATGATGCTCCTGCAGAGCGAGATCGACGACAGTCAGCAGAAACAGAAGAACATGAAGAGCGAACTCAAGAAGTTCATGGACGCTCTGGACGGGAAGATTGATGAGCTCCATGAAGTTCGTCAGGGCATTTCTAAACTAGGCGTCGATAACTGAACACACACACGCTCTCTCTCTCTCTCTCTCTCTCTGTTTGTCTCACTCCTCCTGTTGTGTGTGTGTGTGTGTGTGTGTTTGTGATCTTCTGACTGCTGGTTAAGGGCTACTGATGGTCAGTGAGGAGCCCCCCCCCCCCTCGCTCTCTCTCTCTCACACACACACACACACGCTCTCTCTCTCTCTCTGTTTGTCTCACTCCTCCTGTTGTGTGTGTGTGTGTGTGTGTGTTTGTGATCTTCTGACTGCTGGTTAAGGGCTACTGATGGTCAGTGAGGAGCCCCCCCCCCCTCGCTCTCTCTCTCTCACACACACACACACACGCTCTCTCTCTCTCTCTGTTTGTCTCACTCCTCCTGTTGTGTGTGTGTGTGTGTGTGTGTGTGTGTTTGTGATCTTCTGACTGCTGGTTAAGGGCTACTGATGGTCAGTGAGGAGCCCCCCCCCCCCCCCGCTCTCTCTCTCTCTCACACACACACACACACACACACACACACACACACACACATGGACTGAAGACTGAATTTATCCGCTGCAGATCTCAGGGCCCTTTGGAATCGCTGATATGCACAAACACACATGAACTGCAGAATCACTAAGTGCCTGAAGGTGGCGCTCTCTCCGCCTTCCCTAATGAACTCATCTGATGTTGGAATGAGAAACGTTCTGTGTAACGCGAGGCGTCGAGCGGCTCCTCATGCAATACCCGCCTCAGGCAGCAGGACGCACTTCTCTTCTTCTGCTGATTTGTTTGTATTTTTAAAAAGTTTTCAAGATGCAGTTGCTTTCAGATTATTCTTATTCTGATCGATGAAAATATGAGCCAAATATCTGCTGTGATGAAGGCAGTGTTCTTGTTCGGTGCATATGTGTGTGTCATGCTCAGCAGTGTTTGTGGTGTGTGTGTGTGTGTGTGTGTGTGTGTGTGTGAGAGACATTCGGGTGATGTGATAATTTACACATGTGCTTTTTTTAGAATAATCTCTGCCTTTCCTGAGTCTGTGATCGGAGCGCTTGAGCTTCCAAACTCTCTCCTCAGTTCCTCTCAGTTGTTGTTGTTTTTCTTCTTGATGCTGTTTGAATGTCGTGGCAGGTGTATTAGAGAACGTTTAATGTGGGCGAGTGTCTTTAACACACCTTACTGGAAACTTGAGCCTTTTTCCCCTCATTCTGGAAAAAAAAATACTTTTGTTGATCAAAATTGTAAAATAAATAATTGTGGAAATCTAGTTTATGAAGGAGATGTCTGTGTTTCTGTAGTTATTTGCAATGTTTGAGGCTCTTACAGGCGTTGGGCGTCTCTCTCGCCCTCTGATTGGTGAGAGGATGTGTTGCCTTGGCAACCTGCTTTCCAGACACGGCTGCTATTGATTGTGTGAGTATACTGTGATCCAGATGTGAATACATTTATTCATATAGTTGTTTTATCGTTGTTAGCAGATTTCTGTGATGTCACCATAACAAAGCCTGTTTCCGTAGACATACTGGGTTCAGTGATGCTCAGGATCTGTGTGTCGCACCTGCATCTGGTCCACACACACACACACACACACACACACACACCAGGAGCAGTGGGTCTCATCTCAGTCGTGGTATTGAGGGTGGAAGAGAACACTGCTCATTTACAATCCCCCCACCTACAATCCCTGCCAGACCTGAGACTCGAACCTGTGACCTTTTAGTTACAAATCCGACTCTGTAACTATTAGGCCAAGATTGCCAATATATGGTTTTATTATTGATATGATTCTCAAAACTTTGTTTCACAAACAAGCCACTCATAATGCTGAGCTGCAGGAGCTTGAGCTCATGGCAGTTCTGGATGAATCAGATGTAATTGCTGTTTGACTGCACCCTTTTGTGGAGCCGAGAATCTTTATACATGATCTCTGGCTCAGATCTGACCTTCCATTTGGGCAATTGAAGACATCTAGCCAGTAGAGTAAAAAACAAAAAACTAAATAAAGAGCCTTTTAGCGTCAATGTCGAAGCAGATTTCTGCTAAAGTTAAACCAAATATTGCATGAATGGTGGAATAACTATTGGATTTATACAAAACACCTGAAAGTAAATATTACCCAGCAGGCTCCTTGACTTCAAACTGACATCAAATATTAGTCAAGACTTGATCAAGAGGCTGTAACGGTTTAAATTCAGTTTGGACGGCAATTTCTCCCAGTGGTCATTGGATGAAAATCTGAAGTGAATCCCACTGAAACTGCTTTAGTGTAGATGTAGGCCAATATGTTTCGTTCAATTTACATCAAATCAGTGATCAACATTTTTGACATCAGTTGCATATTTTACCTGTTTTTTGGAGTGCAGAGCTGAAGACCCTCCTTCCGGCTCCAGTCTGCCTTGCTGCTGAGTAGTTTGTGATTGTAGATGTGTTTTTCTGTTGGTATCTCTATCTTAATATCACTCTTTGCTTGTTAAACTGCTAAAATATAACATATAATATTTTATTATGTATCAAACTTATTGGACTGTTGGTTTTTATTTTTAATCTAAACCGAGAGTGCAGCGTGTTAGCATTCAGTTAGCCGATCTCGCTACGTTTTTCACGTTCATCAAATAACTGTGGTAATGTCATAATCATTCTTAAATCATGGCGACTAATGGCTTCTTCTCCTGTTATTATCACTTGCCAAATGTACAGTGTAGCTTTCTCTGTTGGTGGCGAGGGATTCACATGTGATAAATGCAGGGAAATAGTTAGGCTGACAGAGTAGTTTTCAGAATTAGCGACATGCACCCAAACTTTAATTGAGGTCCGTAAGATTATGAGAGCTGTAGATACGGCTTTGCATGTGACTAGCTCAGGGAGTCCTGTACATTGTTCGGTTCCAGTTACAGCGCCTCTGCAGCAGGGCAACTGGCTGACAGTGAGGCAGCATACACTCAAAAAAATTACTCTTTAAACTTAAGTCAATTATGGACAGTGGTTCCACACAACCAAATTGTGTTTTGATAACATTAATGGAATTTGTTGAATGTATGCAAACTCCTTGTGTTGTAACAACACAACTGAATGAGGTAGAATCTATGTGAAATAGTAATGTCCAACCAAAGCAATTTATTCACTTTGCTTCAACTTAAACCGGTTAACTTAACTGAACATGTTTTGGTTTATTACAATCTAGCCAATTTTATTTCACTCTATCAACATAAGGAGGTTTGTTTCAAATTACTCATTTCAATTATGGACAGTGGTTCCACACAATTAGTTCTAGTTACTTTAACTAAATATTTTCTATTTAAAGTTACTCACTTCAACAAAGCATTTTTTGTGTGATTTGTCTTGTAATGAGTCAAAAGACAAGATGTCACAAATGATCAAAGTGTATTTGTTCAACAAGCAATAAATAATTACACACAGTTACAGTAAATACAGTTTAAACCACATTACAGAATTACAAAACATCCATCCATCCATCCATCTTCTACCGCTTATCCGGGGCCGGGTCGCGGGGGCAGCAGTCTAAGCAGAGAACCCCAGACTTCCCTCTCCCTAGACACTTCCTCCAGCTCTTCTGGGGGGACACCGAGGCGTTCCCAGGCCAGCCGGGAGACATAGTCTCTCCAGCGTGTCCTAGGTCTCCCCCGGGGTCTCCTCCCAGTGGGATGTGCCCGGAACACCTTCCCGGGAAGGCGTCCAGGAGGCATCCGGAACAGATGCCCGAGCCAGCTCAGCTGACCCCTCTCGATGTGGAGGAGCAGCGGCTCTACTCTGAGCTCCTCCCGGGTGACTGAGCTTCTCACCCTATCTCTAAGGGATCGCCCAGCCACCCTGCGGAGAAAGCACATTTCGGCCGCCTGTATCCGGGATCTTGTCCTTTCGGTCATGACCCAAAGCTCATGACCATAGGTGAGAGTAGGAACGTAGATTGACCGGTAAATCGAGAGCTTCGCCTTGCGGCTCAGCTCTTTCTTCACCACGACAGACCGGTACATCGACCGCAATACTGCAGAAGCTGCACCGATCCGTCTGTCAATCTCCCGTTCCATCCTTCCCTCACTCGTGAACAAGACCCCAAGATACTTAAACTCCTCCACTTGAGGCAGGAACTCTCCACCAACCTGAAGTGGGCAAGCCACCCTTTTCCGACTGAGGACCATGGCCTCGGATTTGGAGGTGCTGATTCTCATCCCAGCCGCTTCACACTCGGCTGCAAACCGTCCCAGTGCATGCCGAAGGTCCTGGCCTGATGAGGCCAACACGACAACATCATCCGCAAAGAGCAGAGACGAAATCGTGTTGTCACCAAACCTGACCCCCTCCGGCCCCTGGCTGCGCCTAGAAATTCTGTCCATAAAAATCATGAACAGAACCGGCGACAAAGGGCAGCCCTGCCGGAGTCCAACACGCACCGGGAACAAGTCTGACTTACAGCTGGCAATACGAACCAAGCTCCTGCTCCGTTCGTACAGGGACCGGATAGCCCTTAGCAAAGGGCCCCGGACCCCATACTCCCGGAGAACCCTCCACAGGCCGCCGCGAGGGACACAGTCGAATGCCTTCTCCAAATCCACAAAGCACATGTGGACTGGTTGGGCATACTCCCATGAACCCTCCAGCACCCTGTAGAGGGTATAGAGCTGGTCCAGTGTTCCACGGCCTGGACGAAAACCACACTGTTCCTCCTGAATCCGAGGTTCTACTATCGGCCGGATTCTCCTCTCCAGTACCCTGGCATAGACTTTCCCAGGGAGGCTGAGAAGTGTGATCCCCCTGTAGTTGGAACACACCCTCCGGTCCCCCTTCTTAAAAAGAGGGACCACCTCCCCGGTCTGCCATCCCAGAGGCACCGTCCCCGACTGCCACGCGATGCTGCAGAGGCGTGTCAGCCAAGACAGCCCCACAACATCCAGAGACTTGAGGTACTCAGGGCGGATCTCATCCACCCCCGGTGCCTTGCCACCGAGGAGTTTCTTGACTACCTCGGTGACTTCAGCTTGGGTGATGGACGAGTCCACATCTGAGCCCTCAGCCTCTGCTTCCTCAATGGAAGACGTGACAGCGGGATTGAGGAGATCCTCGAAGTATTCCTTCCACCGTCCAACGACATCCCCAGTTGAGGTCAACAGCTCCCCACCTCTACTGTAAACAGCGTTGGTAGGGCACTGCTTCCCTCTCCTGAGGCGCCGGACGGTTTGCCAGAATCTCTTCGAGGCTGACCGATAGTCCTTCTCCATGGCCTCACCGAACTCCTCCCAGGCCCGAGTTTTTGCCTCCACAACCACCCGGGCTGTAGTCCGCTTGGCCTGCCGGTACCTGTCAGCTGCCTCTGGAGTCCCACAAGCCAACCAGGCCCGATAGGACTCCTTCTTCAGCTTGACGGCATCCCTTACTTCCGGTGTCCACCACCGGGTTCGGGGATTGCCGCCTCGACAGGCACCGGAAACCTTACGGCCACAGCTCCGAGCGGCCGCTTCGACAATGGAGGTGGAGAACATGGTCCACTCGGACTCAATATCTCCAGCCTCCCTCGGGATCCGGTCGAAGCTCTGCCGGAGGTGGGAGTTGAAGATCTCTCTGACAGGAGACTCGGCCAAACGTTCCCAGCAGACCCTCACAGTACGTTTGGGTCTGCCGAGTCTGTCCAGCTTCCTCCCCCGCCATCGGATCCAACTCACCACCAGGTGGTGATCGGTTGACAGCTCCGCCCCTCTCTTCACCCGAGTGTCCAAGACATACGGCCGGAGGTCGGATGAAACGACCACAAAGTCGATCATCGACCTACGGCCTAGGGTGTCCTGGTGCCACGTGTACTGATGGACACCCTTATGCTTGAACATGGTGTTCGTTATGGACAAGCTGTAACTAGCACAGAAGTCCAATAACTGAACACCGCTCGGGTTCAGATCAGGGGGGCCGTTCCTCCCAATCACGCCCCTCCAGGTGTCACTGTCGTTGCCCACGTGGGCGTTGAAGTCCCCCAGTAAAACGACGGAGTCCCCAGTCGAAGCACTTTCCAGCACCCCTCCCAGAGACTCCAAGAAGGCTGGGTACTCTGCATTGCCGTTCGGCCCGTAGGCACAAACGACAGTGAGAGACCTATCCCCGACCCGAAAAGGCGCAGGGAAGCGACCCTCTCGTTCACCGGGGTAAACTCCAACACATGGCAGCTGAGCTGGGGGGCTATAAGCAAACCCACACCAGCCCGCCGCCTCTCACCTTTGGCAACTCCAGAGTGGTGAAGAGTCCATCCTCTCTCGAGGAGTGTGGTACCAGAGCCCAAGCTGTGCGTAGAGGTGAGTCCGACTATCGCTAGTCGGAACCTCTCTACCTCACGCAAAATCTCGGGCTCCTTCCCCGCCAGTGAGGTGACGTTCCACGTCCCTAGAGCTAGTTTCCGTGTCCAGGGATCGGGCTGTCGAGGCCCCCGCCTTCGACTGCCACCCGATTGTCTAAGCACCGGCCCCTTACGGTCCCTCCTGTAGGTGGTGAGCCCACGGGAAGAATTACAAAACAATTACACAAAATATTAAACTACTCATTTTCTACTTGACATTCATGGGTAACCAATCAAAGCTTATTCAAGGAACAGTAACTGGCTCCAGAAATAACTTCTTCAGTCCTCCAAATGTGTACCTGAGTTCAGGAGGGTTGCTCCAGTTCAGTCCATATATCAGTCCCAGCAACATGGTTTTGCAGACTGTAAACTGCTAGGTCCTGAAGAACTTTATCCTTTAAAACTCCAACTTCTGCTGGACTGTCTTCAATGAGTGCAGCTTCAAATAGATTCCCACGAGTCTTCTGGATCACCTCCTGATTGCTGCCAACGTCTGTATCCTAGAAGTATTTAAAAGGATGGAGAACTCAAATTCTTGTGTATTAGCTTTAACAAATCATTTATTAACCTTGAACTCACCATATACTCCATACTGCTAGGGTCTTCATTTGGATACTTCAATTTCATTAGTCTGAAGATGAAAACAACTAAATTTAGCCTTTGTTTTTTTTTTCCTAAAATTGCATGAAAAAAAAGTCAGTCATTCATCTCCTTATGGGAAATACAGGCAAGCAGAAAATGCTACACACATCTGGACCCTGCACGGTAAGCAACAGGTCTGGAATGTTCCCAGACCCAGAAACATAGTAAAGACATCAGTAAAACAGTCCATGTGGCTAGAGTTGTGACGTTCGCGAACGAACCGATTCTTTTGAACGGCTCATAAACATGAACGATGGGAGCCGAGTCGCGGCTGGGGGGGAGCCGTTCTTTTTTCCTATGCGTATTTCACACAGATGCAAACAAATGAGCTCCTCCGCGAGACAGAACAGTTATAGGGGGAGGGGCGCACCCTGTGTTAGCGCAGTGGATAAGACGCATGCCTGTGGTGTGGGAGACCCGGGTTCGAATCCACTGTGAAACACCAGTGTGTCCCTGAGCAAGACACTTAACCCCTAGTTGCTCCAGAGGCGTGCGAACTCTGACATATATAGCAATTGTAAGTCGCTTTGGATAAAAGCGTCAGCTAAATGTAAATGTACTATGACTCTGGGAACATTTCAGTTGCATTGCAGCCTTTATGGAGGTTCAGAAATCTCTCGCATTTTCATAAAAATATTAGGGATGCACCCGATTGACCCGCCATCAATCGGAAACCGGATGGTTTTTGCTTAAAATACGCGATTGGTAATCGGCCGGTCTTTGGCCTTTTTTTCGGCCGATTTTTCCGGAAGTGCGTCCGCGTGCTCAGACTACATCTACATGAGGGTGAGTAATTAATAGGGCTGTCACTTTTGTGAAAAGAATCATTTTCGATTTTTAAGACATAAGTGTTCATTGAATCGATTGTAAAATCGATTTTCCATGTAAAAAAAAAAAAAAAGAAGTTTCCTTTTTCAACGTCAAATAACAGACGACTGTAAAGAGAGCGCTGGAAACGCACAAGGCAGCAATATTTCTTATTTATTGGCATGAAGTTTCGTGCAGAATAACAAACAGCAAAAAATATATGTGCAGAGGGGACGGCTGCCATGACAAAAGAAAAACATCAGTGCAGGCTTCAACCCGGCTGCATTTATGATTTAGGCAATTCAAAAATCTCCAAGATTATTTTAAATAATGATTCAATCCATTTCAAACAACTGTTCAAAAAATGTAAATTTAAATGGACTTGAGAACAGGCCATGTGTCCAGAGCAGAGTGTTTTTTATTCACTGTATGTCCAGCTGTAGAGAAGACGTGCTCCGACCGCACTGATGTCCCAGGGACACTCAGGTCACTGTCAGCTTGCTATATCAGAACTCACAATCTCCTGTAACTAGAAGCGCGAATGAGGCGAATGAGACCTCCAGACGCTCTATTCGCGTTTGGTGTGAACGCAGCATAAGAGGTCGCTTTCGACGTCACTGGGTCTTACAGGCACGTAAAATTGCTGGTATTTTTTGTCTAGCTTTCGCAACGCATACTGCACTTTCGGAATTCTTTATTTTCTTTTTCTGCTTGTTTGTGAGTTTTGTTACATCTATATTTTTAATTGTTTAATTATTTTAAAATGAATAGTGTACATATTTGGTTAAAATCCATTCCCTATTTTCATTTTCGAAACTTTTTTTGGTTGGTCCGATCGCTTGTGCAATCGATTTTCGAACTAAAAGTGAGAGCCCTAGTAATTAATGACATGTTTATTTTTGGGTGACCTAGCCAGTTAAACACACCTGAACCAGCTAATCAAGGTTCTTGGGAATTTTAAAACAATAAAGTCTTCCTAGAAGTTCCAGGCAGGTGTGTTAGAGCTAAACTCCACAGAACACTGGCTTTCCTAGAGCAGGTCTGGACACCCCTGCCTTGCATCAAAATGAATTGTTTTTGGGAGGCAAATTCATTCATAATCTGTCAGTTTATAGTAATACCACATCTTTTGTATTTATTGTATTAATAAACCTAATCTTATTATATCTGTCTTTTTTTGTCAATTTCCAGTGGCCAGTGAGAGAATAATGTTTTAATACAAGGTTGTGTTGAGTGCAGTTGTTCTTTCCTGTGTAGTGGGCACCAAGAGGGTTTCAGTATTTGTCCAAGCACTCTTCTTCAGTATGCAAACATCTTCATAAGTTCTGTAGCGCGGATCCAGTTTGGCAAAGACTGTTGATTCTAATGGGCCTATGGTAATTCTGCACAAATCTGTAAACACATGAAGTGCAATGTGTTACAAAAAAAAAAACAGTTTAACAGCAAAAACCAATTCAATTATCAAAATAGTAAGTGATTTATTTGTGTGAGTGATGAATAGTGTCATGTTTACCATTCCAAAAGGGTGAACCTGATTGCATATCTGGAGCATTTGTATAATGTGAATAGTGTCCGGTTTAAAGTCATTGCTTGACCACACCACCATGTTCATAAACAAAGCTTCAAATACTTTCACTGTGCTGAGCCAGGGCTCTCCAAACTCAGTCGACATCTCATGGTTAGACATTTATTTATTATTTAGCTTTTTGCAATTAGTTAAAATATACATATTCTAACAAATAAAGGGAATTACTTCCGCTTTTGAAAGTCATTATGTATTACTAGTATACAATTAATTTCTACAAATAAATATATTTTGCACACAAAATGAGAAAAGAGAGAAACTCCTATTCGCCATTTGATTAGCTATAGGAGGAAGTAGCTGAATGACGAATCATTCTGCCTCTTAACATCTCTTATTGTAAGCCATATGTATAATAAAAGTAAAGGTAAGTGATAGGACGTTTTATTTTTGGATAAACATTTTACTAATCAATACAATCTCTCTTAAAATACCTTATTGGGTTATGATATTTAAAACAGTTTGGTTTGATCTAGAGCAGAACTAAAACTTTAATGAAATATTTCCCACAATTATAAAATAAATGTATTAGCTAACTCCACACTGGAGAGCTGCTTTATAACAGGAAATCAAGTTATAATTCTAGCGACACTGACTCTGTATTTTCATGTTTAAGATTGAAAAGCTATCTATCGCATAAGGACTGTTATATAAATAAACGTGACTGGACATTTCTTTACTGGAATGGCTGGAGAACCTCAGAGTTCGTGCAAACATCCACACCGCTGTAATCAAATATGTTCTTAAGAGCTGCTTTTACATCGCGGTCAGTTTTTGTTGTGTTTATGCAGTTATTGAGAGCAAGGTGTGCAGTATATATTTGCATGTTCATCCAAGGTTCGGATCGGCTCGGTTTGCTCAAACTGAAGTGCTATCTTCTTCTTTTGAATTGAATCAGGAGAGTGTATTACAATCTTGCGCCACACTGGTCAAACTGCATTATTGGAGGCTTTCACATTAGGCATACGAGATCAAACTACTAACATTACTCAAAAACATTTGCCGACAATTTTTTTTTATCGTCGATGTTGTCGATAATGTTGACTAATTGTTTCAGCCCAAGTATATTTATATCGTTATATATACTCAAGTCAATACCTTACAGAGAGTCGTGCGCTTTCACATCTCCCAACCGCTCAAAATCATCTATTAATGGTGCAGTAAACCGATTACACAATACTAGACTGCAAAACAAAAGCACCCCAAAACAGAAACTCTAAGAGAAATTAAAGTCTTTGACTTAAATCAAGAAAAACTTTAGATTTTCTTACCTGACTGGTACCTCTTGCTCTCCTTCGCACCGTCATCAAATGCGTTGGAAATCGTCACTTCCGGTTTTGTTTTGAATTACAAAATTAAACACTTTACGTTAGTTTAACGATTGATAATTAAGTAAAATTGAAAATGAAAATTTTAAGTTGATTAAGCACAATACAATTGTGTTTTGGAGGAAAACTAAATATACTTGTGTTGTTTTAACAAAACATATCTGTGTAAAACGAACAGTGCCAGAAATCCATTTTTTGAGTGTAGTAGCAGGTCAATTCCATTCCGATCAAAACATTAAACAGTTTCTCCCCACTCAGCGATGCACCCACTGAGAAATCTGATCAAAGTGCTCTAGTTATTGCTGATTCCATTGTACAGAATGTGAAAATAGAGACACCAGCCACAAAAGACCACTGTTGAGTAATGCTGTGGTGATTTGTGTTAACTTTACCCTGTCAGACTTTGCTACCTCTCATTGAAACTGTAGGTCACAATGCGACAACAAAAAAGTAAGCCCTGGTAGGACAATTCGATGAGTAAGATGAAATGTCAGGACACTGAGCACAGGTGCTCCACAAGGCTGTGTGCTCAGCCCGCTGCTCTTCACACTGCTGACCCACAACTGCACTGCCAAGTTTAGCTCCAACCACATCATCAAGTTCGCAGATGACACATATGTGGTAGGTCTCATCAGCAACAGCGATGAAACACTACAGAGAGGAAGTGGCACAACTGGCTGAATCATGCAGCACTAACAACTTGTCCCTCAATGCGAGTAAAACAAAGGAGGTTGTGATGGACTTCAAGAGAAACTCAGTGACCACCCCCCCCCCCCCCCCCCTGACCATCGTCAGCCTGACTGTGGAGAGAGTCAGAAACACTAAATTCCTGGGGGTGCGCATCACAGAGGATCTCACCTGGACCACCAATATCATGTTACTCTCCAAGAAGGCACAACAGCAGCTACACTTTCTCCACCGGCTGAAAAGAGCAAGTCTCCCTCCACCCATCCTCACCACATTCTACAGGGGCACCGTTGAGAGATGCTGACCAGCTGCATTACTGTCTGGTAAGGGAACTGTAGTGCTGCAGACTGCAAGACCCTACAGCGGACAGTGAACATAGCTCATACCTTTCCCCTCCATCCTGAACATTTTCTTTACACAATGCTCCAGCAAAACCAACAGCACCGTGAAGGACCCCACCCATCCTTCCCACAGTCTCTTCCAGCTCCTACCATCAGGAAGACGGTACAGGAGCATCGGACTGCTCAACAGCTTTTTTCCCCAGGCTGTGAGAGCCCTAAACTCAAATTACCCTGCCCTCCTCTGAGACCCCACACAAACCCCCTATCTCCTGAAACATGGACCATCTCACCTCCTCCATCCCCACCCCCTAAACACCCCACAACCTGACCACATCACAGAAAAACTGTCTGAAACACTCTTTTTTTTTCTGTGAAATTCGAAGTGTGCTCACATTGGTGAGTGGGTCTGTACAAACCACCTGTTGTAACACTCTCCTCAATGGACACTAGACACTTCACACACACTGCTGTGTGTACATAATCCCCAAAAAAAGACTCAAAATATGTGTGTTTACATGCTCATGCACTACAAATCACCTTGTTTTTTACGATGTTTCTTTTTGCACATGTACCGTATTATGTGAAGCATTCCTATAGTTTGTATTTTTTAGTTTATGTATAAACATATATATATATATATATATAGTACATTTATAGTCAAAATCTGTCAGTAGGTTAGTTGTCTATAGGCTTATACTGTTTTACTAAATTGTTGTATGTCTGTTTTTATGTAGCACCGTGGCCCTGTGAGGCACAACATTTTGTTCCACTGTATATCCACACATGTAGCGGAAAGAGGTTTCTCGTGGTAGTAAAAATGGTAATCACAAACATGAGTAACTCCAAGTCTAAGGACATTTCTAACATTGATGCTGCATTAATTAAGAGATATGAACGCTGTCTGTTGGTGCCAATTACTTATTTAGTCAATTTTTCGATACAAACAAAAATATTCCCAGATAGCTGGAAAACAGCAATAATTACGCCGGTCTATAATGGGAGATAGTGATATAACAAGCAACTATCGGCCTATTGCTATCCTTCCCGTAGTCTCAAAAGTTCCGGAGAAGATTGTCGCCGAGCAATTACTGGAACATTTGGAGTCTATCCAGTTGCTTTATCGACAGCAATTTGGATTTAGAGACAAATATTCACTGAAACTCCTAACTGCTATTTGCTTGAAAAAATAATAGCCTCATTGGATAAAGGGAACGTTGTTGGGGCGGTGTTTTTGGACCTAAAAAAGGCCTTTGACACTGTTAATCACAGTAATTTAATAAATCAATTAAATCAATTCAAAATGTCATCCGAAGCCATTCAGTGGTTTAGGTCTCATTTGGCTGGAAGACAGCAGTGTGTCAGGGTTAATGGGGTTAAGTCACCTCTGCAGATAAACAACACAGGAGTACCGCAAGGTTTTGTACTTGGCCCTCTGCTGTTTACAATTTGCATTAATGACTTACCAAATTGCTGTCCAGGTGTTGGCTGCCAGATGTTTGCTGATGACACTGTCATCCATGTGTCCACTACAACACCCAGCCTTGCAGGTGAGCACCTGACTCAGGCATTACATAACATCTCTAAATGGCTTGAATTGTCTCATCAACTTTTAATGCTAAAAAAACAGTTTCCATGTCCTTCTCCATAAGAAATAGGCCTACAAGGGATGTATTTGAGGTGCAGATTAAAAATGAAGTAATTAAGACAGTGAATGAAGTCAAGTATCTAGGGATTATTATAGATAAGAATTTAAAATTTGACAGTCACATTGAGTACATCTGTAGGAAGGTCAAACCAAACCTTAATTGTTTTCGTGTTATTAGAAGGAATTTGTCATGTCAAACTGCAAAACTGATTTTTTCACATTTATCATATTGTGTCACATCATGGTCCCAAGTCTCTCCAAATAAATTAAAGCCTATTATTTCAATATATAAACAGGCAATAAAAGGTATGGACCAGAAACCCATGAGATGGCATCATTGTAATATTCTAAGAAAGCATAACCTTCTTAGTTTTGATAGTTTCATTGATTTTAATTATCTCAAATTGGTTTTTAAATGTCTAATGAATCATGTTTCACCAGTTTTCTGAAGTGGTCAGTAGGCGTCAGAACTCTTCTAGGGCAAACACACGAGCCACTATTGGTGACTGTCTTGTTCCAAAGTATAAGACCTCTTTTGGCCAATCTGCTTTCTCTGGAAAGGGGCCAAAACTTTGGAATGCCTTACCAACTAATTTAAAACTAAAGACCAATGGTAATGCTTTTAACAGAGGATTTAAACAATGGTTAAAAACCAAACAACAGTGCTCACATCGTATTATTATTACAATATTGTCTGATTATGTTGTCTTTGCTTTATAGCTTCTGTATAAATGTATTGTTTTTGTTATCTTTTTTTTGTCCTTAATTAGTATCATTATTATTACTTTTATTGTAACATTGTTATTTATTATTATTAGCATTGTTATTGTTTTTTTCCTCTTCTCTGAAAAATCCTATGGACTGGTGTTGAAAATTAGCATGCATGCTAAAATATTTAAGCAAGTGCATATGGTTTGTCCAATGTAACTGTGATGTCCATGTAAAAAAATTTTTTTAATAATAATAATATATCTTTGCATAGTTGAAACACTGACTGAGCAATTATATGAGCCAGGATACAGATTTTGTTATTTGTTTAAATAACATACCTTTATTTTTGCTGAACCTGGTATTAAAGCAAAGGAGCAGCACCAAACTGCACCAAAATGGCATTTATTGTTGGATAATGCAATAAAATGCAGAAATCTGAGACTATTACTCAAAAGTAATAAAGCACAAAGATTATCGTGATTTATCGGGTGGGAGTCATGCTAAAATTTTACTTTTTGAAAAAAAGTAACACAACCCCAGATATTTATTCAGTACCTTGGCAAAATTAAGGAAAAATAAAGCATAAACAGCCGCAGACATTCCAGTAATGACATAATGAACTCGAAAAAATTATTTATTATTACATTATTTTAAATTATTCTAATACTTCAGCTTCATTCATCCCACCCAAAGATATACTGCATTGCATTACAACTATAGGACAGGATGAGCTAAATACCAACAACATGTTTATTAGATCCTGTACCCACTAAATTACTGAAAGAGTTGTTACATGGAGTGCCACAAGGATCTGTCCTAGGTCCTCTGCTATTTTCAATATACATGGCCCTTGGTCACATGCTTAAATGACTGGAAGCCCGTTGCTCTTACACCCATCTTCAGCAAGTGCTTTGTCAGATACTATCCGCTCTGTGTTGCCTGCTTCACTGGATCCGCCTCGATTTGCACAGCGTAGAAACTGTTTTACAGATGATGCTATTGCTTTCACCCTACACTCTGCTCTCTAGAATAAGAACACCTATGTGAGAATGCTGTTTGTGTTCTAAAGTGTTTTGGACAGAAAACTTTGAACTGATGGGCGGAGCAGGAGGAGGATGAGGAAGAGGAGGAGGGTTAGGAAGAGGAAGAGGAGGAATAGGAGGAGGGTAAGGAGGTGGAGGAGCAGGAAGCGTCTGGTCTGGCTGAACTGATGCCGATCCAGGTGGCAGCAGAATCTGCACTGGTATGTCACGCTGCTTCTGACTCCGCCTCTTCCTGTGAGGGTTGGAGCTTTGCAGCCCCAGGCTGATTGACAGGGGCTGGGAGGAGTCATCTCTGCTGGAGTCATGTGACACTGGCTTCACATGAGCCGTCTGTAAAGCGTACTGACCCTGATGCCTCTAAACTCAGAGAAACAGGAAACAGTGAAGCCATGATGAAAACAAAATAAACACACACACACACACAAACTCACACATTTTATATACTTTATCTGATTCCACATTACAAGTCACGTTTCATTAGGAATCAATTTTTAAAAAATGATCCAACAGATTAAAGTTGTGGATAATACAGTTCTATGGGTACAGGAAACATAGCCTTTTCCAACTAAACATGCTTCCTATAATTACTGAGATTGAGCAGTACTTTGCCAACTGTTTAGCACTTATTTTAGATAGCCCCCCAATGCAAAGTGTACGGATCACCAGCCTGTGTGCATGACCTATAGTACCAAACACCAGCTCACACCAGTGATGTGCGGGTCAATGTATAAACAACCCGCACCCGACTGACGTTTTCAACTGACCCGTCCGCAACTCGGACAGCAAAAAAAGTAGTAAATGATCATCGTAGTGTCATTGGTCCATAGACGTAGGAACCTCCCTGCCCTATAATATCCATTAATCCAGCCTGTGGAGCAGGCACAGCGTCTTGGCTTTTCAACAGGCCACCCAAAAAAAAAAAAATATATATATATAAATATATATACACTCACCTAAAGGATTATTAGGAACACCATACTAATACTGTGTTTGACCCCCTTTCGTTGTCATGTTCAAGAAACCAATTTGAAATGATTCGAGCTTCGTGACATGGTGCATT
>NW_026775106.1:322500-377500 GCF_963082965.1 Carassius carassius | reverse complement strand
GTATCTGGGGCTCTAGTTGTCCTGGTCTCCGCTGTCTTTCAGGGATGTAGAGGTCCTTTCTAGGTGCTGATCCACCATCTGGTCTGGATACGTACTGGATCCGGGTGACTGCAGTGACCCTCTGATCTGGACACAGACTGGATCTGGTGGCTACGGTGACCTCGGAACAAGAGAGAAACAGACTAATATTAGCGTAGATGCCATTCTTCTAATGATGTAGCAAGTACATAGGGTGTTATGGGAAGTGTTTCCGGTTCCAGTTTACCTAATTAATGCAGCCTAAAAATCCTTAAACGGATTTGGATATTAAAAGCATATTAGTATGTTATGTGTATGCCAGGTTAAAGAGATGGGTCTTTAATCTAGATTTAAACTGCAAGAGTGTGTCTGCCTCCCGAACAATGTTAGGTAGGTTATTCCAGAGTTTAGGCACCAAATAGGAAAAGGATCTGCCGCCCGCAGTTGATTTTGATATTCTAGGTATTATCAAATTGCCTGAGTTTTGAGAACGTAGCGGACGTAGAGGATTATAATGTAAAAGGAGCTCATTCAAATACTGAGGTGCTAAACCATTCAGGGCTTTATAAGTAATAAGCAATATTTTAAAATCTATACGATGCTTGATAGGGAGCCAGTGCAGTGTTGACAGGACCGGGCTAATATGGTCATACTTCCTGGTTCTAGTAAGAACTCTTGCTGCTGCATTTTGGACTAGCTGTAGTTTGTTTACTAAGCGTGCAGAACAACCACCCAATAAAGCATTACAATAATCTAACCTTGAGGTCATAAATGCATGGATTAACATTTCTGCATTTGACATTGAGAGGGATTTGAGAGATTTGACAGGGTTCTAGATTATTACATACAGAGTTTTTGGGTCCTATAATTAACACCTCTGTTTTTTCAGAATTTAGCAGTAAGAAATTACTCCTCATCCAGTTTTTTATATCGACTATGCAATCCATTAGTTTTTCAAATTGGTGTGTTTCACCGGGCTGCGAAGAAATATAGAGCTGAGTATCATCAGCATAACAGTGAAAGCTAACACCATGTTTCCTGATGATATCTCCCAAGGGTAACATATAAAGCTTGAAGAGTAGCGGCCCTAGTACTGAGCCTTGAGGTACTCCATACTGCACTTGCGATCAATATGATACATCTTGATTCACTGCTACGAACTGATGGCGGTCATATAAGTACGATTTAAACCATGCTAATTCACTTCCATTAATGCCAACAAAGTGTTCAAGTCTATGCAAAAGAATGTTGTGGTCAATTGTGTCAACCGCAGCACTAAGATCCAATAAAACTAATAGAGAGATACACCCACGATCAGATGATAAGAGCAGATCATTTGTAACTCTAAGGAGAGCAGTCTCAGTACTATGATACGGTCTAAATCCTGACTGGAAATCCTCACATATACCATTTTTCTCTAAGAAGGAATATAATTGTGAGGATACCACCTTTTCTAGTATCTTGGACAGAAAAGGGAGATTCGAGATTGGTCTATAATTAACTAGTTCTTTGGGGTCAAGTTGTGGTTTTTTGATGAGAGGCTTAATAACAGCCAGTTTGAAGGTTTTGGGGACATATCCTAATGACAATGAGGAATTAATAATAGTCAGAAGAGGATCTATGACTTCTGGAAGCACCTCTTTAAGGAGCTTAGATGGTATAGGGTCTAACATACATCTTGTTGGTTTAAATGATTTAACAAGTTTATACAATTCTTCCTCTCCTATAGTAGAGAATGAGTGGAACTGTTCCTCAGGGGGTCTATAGTGCACTGTCTGATGTGATACTGTAGCTGACGGCTGATTGGTTGCAATTTTATCTCTAATAGTATCGATTTTAGAAGTAAAGTAGTTCATAAACTCATTACTGCTGTGGTGTTGGGAAATGTCAACACTTGTTGAGGCTTTATTTTTCGTTAATTTAGCCACTGTATTGAATAAATACCTGGGGTTATGTTTGTTTTCTTCTAAAAGAGAAGAAAAGTATTTCGATCTAGTAGTTTTTAATGCTTTTCTGTAGAATATGTTACTTTCCCGCCAAGCAATACGAAATACCTCTAGTTTTGTTTTCCTCCAGCTGCGCTGCATTTTTCGGGCTGCTCTCTTTAGGGTGCGAGTATGCTCATTATACCATGGTGTCAAACTGTTTTCCTTAACCTTCCTTAAGCGTAAAGGAGCAACTGTATTTAAAATACTAGAAAAGAGAGAGTCCATAGTTTCTGTTACATCATCAAGTTGTTCTGAGGTTTTGGATATGCTAAGGAATTTGGTTACATCAGGAAGATAACTTAAAAAGCAGTCTTTTGTGTTAGAAGTGATGGTTCTTCCATACTTGTAACAAGAAGTAGAATTTACAATTTTGGCTATATGAATTTTACAAAGAACTAAATAATGATCTGAGATATCATCACTTGGCTGAATAATTTCAACACTATCAACATCAATTCCATGTGACAGTATTAAATCTAGAGTATGATTTCGACAATGAGTAGGTCCTGAAACGTGTTGTCTAACACCAATAGAGTTCAGAATGTCTATAAATGCTGATCCCAATGCATCTTTTTCATTATCAACATGGATATTAAAATCACCAACTATTAAAACTTTATCTGCAGCCAGAACTAACTCGGATGTAAAATCACCAAACTCTTTAATAAAGTCTGTATGGTGCCCTGGTGGCCTGTATACAGTAGCCAGTACAAACATGTTTATAACAGTAATCTTGGGGGGTGGACTCATTTAAAACAATGTAATCATCAGGTTTTAGCCAGGTTTCTGTCAAACAGAGTACATCTATATTATGATCAGTGATCATATTATTTACAAAAAGTGTTTTCGTAGAAAGGGATCTGATATTCAATAAGCCAAGCTTTATCATTTGTTTATCCATATTGCTTCTGTTTTTTATTTGTTGAACCTCAATTAAATTGTTAATCTTAACTTGGTTTGGACGTTTTTTTGTATTTTCTAGTTCGGGGAACAGACACAGTCTCTATAGTGTGATATCTAGGTGAAAAAGTCTCTATGTGCTGAGAATTAACTGACCTCTGTGACGGGAGGCAGCTAGCAGACGGTCGGTTTAGCCAGTCTGTCTGCTTCCTGACCTGGGCCCCAGTTAGTCAAGTATAAACACTAAGACTATTTGCCATATTTCTAGAGAGAAGAGTGGCGCCACCCCAGGAGGGATGAAGACCATCTCTTTTAAACAGGTCAGGTCTGCCCCAAAAGCTCGTCCAATTGTCTATGAAACCTATGTTATTCTGTGGGCACCACTTAGACATCCAGCCATTGAGTGATGACAATCTGCTATGCATCTCATCACCACGGTAAGCAGGGAGGGGACCAGAGCATATTACAGTGTCTGACATCGTGCTTGCAAGTTCACACACCTCTTTAATGTTATTTTTAGTGATCTCCGACTGGCGAAGTCGAACATCATTAGCGCCGGCATGAATAACAATCTTACTGTATTTACGTTTAGCATTAGCCAGCACTTTTAAATTTGCCAAGATGTCAGGCGCTCTGGCTCCCGGTAAACATTTGACTATGGTGGCTGTTGTCTCTATATTCACGTTCCGTACAATAGAATCACCAATAACTAGAGCACTTTCATCAGGTTTCTCAGTGGGTGCATCACTGAGTGGGGAGAACCTGTTTAATGTTTTGATCGGAACAGAAGAGTGGTGTTTTGACCCACGACTACGCTGCCTCACCGTCACCCAGTTGCCCTGCTGCAGGGGCTCTGTTTCCGGAACCGAACAATGTACAGGAATCCCTGAGCTAGACGCATCCAAAGCCGTATCTAGAGCCCTAACATTCTTACTGTCCTCAATTAAAGTTTGGATGCGTGTCTCTAATTCTGAAATCTTCTCTGTCAGCCTAACTATTTCCCTGCATTTATCACATGTGAATCCCTCATCAGCAACAGAGATAGATAAACTGTACATGTGGCAAGAGGTGCAAGAAACAATGATAGGAGAAGCCATTACTCACCGTGCTTGATGAAATATTCTTACTGCGGTTGTTTGATGAACTTGTGAAAAACTGGAGCGAGGGAGAGGAGAAAAGAAAACAGCGATAGGTTCGAATGAAAACGCTAATGACAAGCTAACGAGTGCTAACGCTTTGCAGGTGTACTGCACTCACGGAAATAAAATAAAAGTGAACGATCAAAGTTAATCTGATAAGATTGACCGATAATATCAGAAATATGGTGTTTGTGTATATGTGTGTGTGTGAGAGAGAGAGTGTGTGTGTGTGTGTGTGTGTGTGTGTGTGTGTGTGTGTGAGAGAGAGAGAGTGTGTGTGTGTGTTTATATGTGTTTGTGTTTGTTTGTGTGTGTGAGAGAGAGAGAGAGAGAGAGAGAGAGTTTGTGTGTGTGTGTGTGTGTGTGTTTGTATGATTGTGTGTGTGTGTGTGCATGTATGAGTGTGTGTGTGTGTGTGTGTGTATGAGTGTGTGTGTGTGTGTGTGTGTGTGTGTGTGTGTGTGTGTGTGTATGAGTGTGTGAGTGAGTGTGTATGTATGTGTGTGTGTGTGAGTGTGTGTGTGTGTGTGTGTGTGTATACCCGCTGGTTCCTCAGGTAAGCTCTGCGTGATGAAATCGCTCCTCTTTTACTCTCCAGTTGTTTCAGGTGCTGCTGCAGGTGTGAGTGGGCGGGACTTACATCCACCTGAACATCCTGCAGCTCCTCGGGGTCCTCACAGGTGTCATAATACACCACCTGCTCCTGCAGCTCTGCAGAACACACATATGAACAGCATCAAGCGTCTCCATGGTAACCAACCGGCCTTGAACTCAGATTAGAATGTTTGTGTGATATAAAATGACAAACCATAAATTCACAAAACCAACATCAAAATACCCATAATGCACTGCAAAACACTGCATCTGACTGTCAGCAGAGTGAAACTGCTCCCTCTTGTGGATCACTTACAAATTCTGAGACATTTATATTGAAAGAGCATATAATATGCAAATACTGATCAAACTCTAAGGTGTTAAAAATTCAAATACATATCAGTGTGTCAGATTTTACAGGCTGTTTGCATCTGTCATCCAATCACACACACACACACACACACACACAATCACACACACACCTTCTCTCGGATCTCGTCTCTCTTGTGTTTGATGCACATCTCTTTGGCTGTCACGTACTGCAGCATCTCTTTAGCCAATAGGACTCTGTGTTTCTCTTGCCTGGGCTAAATCTCTTCTTATCCTGTTCCATCTGATTCACCATACCTGAAGAAACACACACGTCAGAAATAAAAGCATTGATAATAAGCAGACAGATGAACTGTCACACTCACAGATGAGAGAGTTCAGGCACAGAGGGGTGTGTGTGTGTGTGTGTGTGTCTGAGAGAGAGAGTGTGTTTTGTTAAATTCAATTCAAGTTTATTTGTATAGCGCTTTTTACGATACAAATCATTACAAAGCAACTTTACAGAAGATTATTTTTCTACAATATTTAGTAATAGCTTATAAGTGGTGACTGTCAGTTTGTGCACGTATGACAGGATTTGTAGAAAAATTAATACAAGACGTAGTCAGCCAGACGATGAACATTATTAATATTATTAATAATTATTATATGATGCAGTCACACTTGTAGCAATATTTGTTAGTTCTGTTGTTGATTCAGGGTTAGCATCATCTCTTCTCAGGTGTTAGATCAGATACAACTACACTCACAATATACAACCCGAATTCCGGAAAAGTTGGGACGTTTTTTAAATTTTAATAAAATGAAAACTGAAAGACTTTCAAATCACAAGAGCCAATATTTTATTCACAATAGAACATAGATAACGTAGCAAATGTTTAAACTGAGAAAGTTTACAATTTTATGCACAAAATGAGCTCATTTCAATTTAGATTTCTGCTACAGGTCTCAAAATAGTTGGGACGGGGCATGTTTACCATGGTGTAGCATCTCCTTTTCTTTTCAAAACAGTTTGAAGACGTCTGGGCATTGAGGCTATGAGTTGCTGGAGTTTTGCTGTTGGAATTTGGTCCCATTCTTGCCTTATATAGATTTCCAGCTGCTGAAGAGTTCGTGGTCGTCTTTGACGTATTTTTCGTTTAATGATGCACCAAATGTTCTCTATAGGTGAAAGATCTGGACTGCAGGCAGGCCAGGTTAGCACCCGGACTCTTCTACGACGAAGCCATGCTGTTGTTATAGCTGCAGTATGTGGTTTTGCATTGTCCTGCTGAAATAAACAAGGCCTTCCCTGAAATAGACGTTGTTTGGAGGGAAGCATATGTTGCTCTAAAACCTTTATATACCTTTCAGCATTCACAGAGCCTTCCAAAACATGCAAGCTGCCCATACCGTATGCACTTATGCACCCCCATACCATCAGAGATGCTGGCTTTTGAACTGAACGCTGATAACATGCTGGAAGGTCTCCCTCCTCTTTAGCCCGGAGGACACGGCGTCCGTGATTTCCAACAAGAATGTCAAATTTGGACTCGTCTGACCATAAAACACTATTCCACTTTGAAATAGTCCATTTTAAATGAGCCTTGGCCCACAGGACACGACGGCGCTTCTGGACCATGTTCACATATGGCTTCCTTTTTGCATGATAGAGCTTTAGTTGGCATCTGCTGATGGCACGGCGGATTGTGTTTACCGACAGTGGTTTCTGAAAGTATTCCTGGGCCCATTTAGTAATGTCATTGACACAATCATGCCGATGAGTGATGCAGTGTCGTCTGAGAGCCCGAAGACCACGGGCATCCAATAAAGGTCTCCGGCCTTGTCCCTTACGCACAGAGATTTCTCCAGTTTCTCTGAATCTTTTGATGATGTTATGCACTGTAGATGATGAGATTTGCAAAGCCTTTGCAATTTGACGTTGAGGAACATTGTTTTTAAAGTTTTCCACAATTTTTTTACGCAGTCTTTCACAGATTGGAGAGCCTCTGCCCATCTTTACTTCTGAGAGACTCTGCTTCTCTAAGACAAAGCTTTTATAGCTAATCATGTTACAGACCTGATATCAATTAACTTAATTAATCACTAGATGTTCTCCCAGCTGAATCTTTTCAAAACTGCTTGCTTTTTTAGCCATTTGTTGCCCCCGTGCCAACTTTTTTGAGACCTGTAGCAGGCATTACATTTTAAATGAGCTAATTAAGTGGATAAAAGTGTAAAATTTCTCAGTTTAAACATTTGCTACGTTATCTATGTTCTATTGTGAATAAAATATTGGCTCATGTGATTTGAAATTCCTTTAGTTTTCATTTTATTAAAATTTAAAAAACGTCCCAACTTTTCCGGAATTCGGATTGTAAGATACATTAGGCCTATTCGAATGCTTGGTGAAAGAGATGCGTTTTAAATCTAGATTTAAACAGAGAGAGTGTTTCTGAACCCCGAACATTATCAGGAAGGCTATTCCAGAGTTTGGGAGCCAAATGTGAGAAAGCTCTACCTCCTTTAGTGGACTTTGCTATCCTAGGAACTACCAAAAGTCCAGCGTTTTGTGACCTTAGGGAGCGTGATGGGTTGTAGCGTGGTAGAAGGCTAGTTAGGTACACAGGAGCTAAACCATTTAGGGCCTTATAGGTAAGTAATGATAATTTGTAACTGATACGGAACTTAATAGGTAGCCAGTGCAGAGACTGTAAAATTGAGGTAATATGATCATATTTTCTTGACCTGGTAAGGACTCTAGCCGCTGCATTATGGACGACCTGTAGCTTGTTTATTGAAGAAGCAGGACAACCACCTAGAAGTGCATTACAATAGTCCAGTCTAGAGGTCATGAAAGCATGAACTAGCTTTTCTGCATCAGAAACAGATAACATGTTTCGTAGCTTGGCAATGTTTCTAAGATGGAAGAATGCAGTTTTTGTAACATTGGAAATATGATTTTCAAAAACAAAATTGCTGTCTAATATAACACCCAGATTTCTGACTGTAGAGGAAGTAACAGTACATCCGTCTAGCTGCAGATTGTAATCTACAAGATTCTGTGTAGTGTTTTTGGTCCAATAATTAATATCTCTGTCTTATCCAAATTTAATTGGAGAAAATTATTGGTCATCCAATCTTTTACATTTTTAACACACTCTGTTAGCTTAGATAATTGGGAAGTTTCATCTGGTCTCGTTGAGATATATAGCTGAGTATCATCAGCATAACAGTGGAAGCTAATTCCGTATTTTCTAATAATATTACCAAGGGGCAACATGTATATTGAAAACAGAAGGGGACCTAGGACGGATCCTTGTGGCACTCCATATTTTACTGGTGATAAATGAGATGACTCCCCATTTAAATAAACAAAATGGTAGCGATCGGACAGGTAGGATCTAAACCATCTTAGAGCCTGCCCTTGAATACCTGTATAGTTTTGTAATCGATCTATGAGTATGTCATGATCTATGGTGTCGAACGCAGCACTAAGATCAAGTAAGACTAGAAATGAGATGCAGCCTTGATCTGACACAAGAAGCAGGTCATTTGTAATTTTAACAAGTGCAGTTTCTGTGCTATGGTGGGGCCTAAAACCTGACTGAAATTCTTCATACAGATCATTTTTGTGCAGGAAGGTGCTCAATTGAGCAGACACAACTTTTTCTAAAATTTTAGACATAAATGGAAGATTTGAAATAGGCCTATAATTTGCCAGTACACTAGGATCTAGTTTTGGTTTCTTAATAAGAGGCTTGATAACCGCCAGCTTGAATGGTTTTGGGACGTGACCTAAAGATAACGACGAGTTAATGATATTGAGAAGCGGTTCTTCGGCTACAGGTAACAGCTCTTTTAGTAATTTAGTGGGTACAGGATCTAATAAACATGTTGTTGGTTTAGATACAGTGATAAGTTTATTTAGCTCTTCCTGTCCTATATTTGTAAAGCCCTGCAGTTTATTTTTGGGTGCGATGGATGAAACTGAAGTGTTAGACGCTGTAGAATCTACATTCGCTATTGTATTTCTAATGTTATCTATTTTATCAGTGAAGAAATTCATAAAGTCATTACTATTTAACGTTGGTGGAATATTTGAATCAGGTGGCGTCTGGTAATTTGTTAATTTAGCCACTGTGCTAAATAAAAACCTTGGATTGTTTTGGTTATTTTCTATGAGTTTGTGGATATGCTCTGCCCTAGCAGTTTTGACATACTGTGAATCATTTTCATTTTCTCTCTTGTTCCGAGGTCACCGTGGCCACCAGATCCAGTCTGTGTCCAGATCAGAGGGTCACTGCAGTCACCCGGATCCAGTACGTATCCAGACCAGATGCTGGATCAGCACCTAGAAAGGACCTCTACAGCCCTGAAAGACAGCGGAGACCAGGACAACTAGAGCCCCAGATACAGATCCCCTGTAAAGACCTTGTCTCAGAGGAGCACCAGGACAAGACCACAGGAAACAGATGATTCTTCTGCACAATCTGACTTTGCTGCAGTCTGGAATTGAACTACTGGTTTCGTCTGGTCAGAGGAGAACTGGCCCCCCAACTGAGCCTGGTTTCTCCCAAGGTTTTTTTCTCCATTCTGTCACCGATGGAGTTTCGGTTCCTTGCCGCTGTCGCCTCTGGCTTGCTTAGTTGGGGACACTTCATCTACAGCGATATCGTTGACTTGATTGCAAATAAATGCACAGACACTATTTAACTGAACAGAGATGACATCACTGAATTCAATGATGAACTGCCTTTAACTATCATTTTGCATTATTGACACTGTTTTCCTAATGAATGTTGTTCAGTTGCTTTGACACAATGTATTTTGTTTAAAGCGCTATATAAATAAAGGTGACTTGACTTGACTTGACATTATGAGACATATTCTCTCAGAGACGTCGAATCCACTTCATATGCTGATAATGGTAGCCTATATTCCTAAAAGTTTTAATGTAGGCCTACTCCCTTAATATTTCTCATGTGACCCGAACATAGGCTAATGGCTAAAATAAATAAATGAGAGAAGAAAAATAGGCTATTTCGTGTTTTTTTATATAACAACTTTTATTTTATTTTTTTTACCCGATGCTTGAAATAAAGCTTCTTTATTATTATGATAATCATCAAAGCTTGATGATTGCAGAGTTAATAATTTTAATTATAGGCCTATAATTCATTGTATAATAAACCTGCTTTGAAAGACCTTTTTAAAAACATTTTCAATGAGGAATAAGCTACCCTTACGAAAGGAAAATATATTTACCAATATATTTCTTAAAATATATTGTGATATATTGTAATATATTATTTTCCCTTTTTATTTTCTAATATATTATATATTTGAATACATTTAATAATATATTAATGATACACATATTATATAATATATTGCAAAATATACAAATGATTGCCGCTTTCAATATATTGCAATATATTGGAAAAAATAAATATATATAAGAATATATGCCTAATATATTACATGATATTTTCCAATATACTGCAATATGTTGTTTCATAAGGGTAGTCCAATCTTTATTATCCTCTCAGTGCGTCAGTAATGCGGTATGAAATTATTGCGGGACAAATGAATTGTAGCCTAATATTATTTCAATAATAAAAGTAATTTGAACTCTCTCACAACAGACACAGAAGAGAAGACAATGATTAATAAAGTCGTAGTTTTTGCTCTGTTTTGTTCAAAGCGCTATATAAATAAAGGTGACTTGACTTGACAACAAAATAGACCAGAACATAAAAAAATGAATAAAACAACAATAGAATAAAAGAGTAAATAATAGAATAGACCATAACTGAATAGAACAGGAAAAAAATAAAATAGAGCACAATAAAATTGAACCGAACATAATAGAACAGAACAGAAGAAAATAGAACCGAACAGACCACAGAATAGATAACAACTAAATACAACAAAACAGAATAGAATAGAACACAACAGAATAGAAACCAAAACTATATAGAACTGAATGGAATTGAACAGAAAAAAAAAATCAACAAAATACAACACAAAGAATAAAATATAACAACAGAATAGAATGAAAAAAGAATAGAACAGAAAACAAGAGAATAGAATAAAAGAGTAAATAGTAGAATAGATCACAAATTAATAGAACAGGAAAAAATCTAAATGGAACAAAATAGAATAGAACAGAATAGACTAGAAAAAAACAGAACCAAATAGAAGACAATAGAATAGAACAGAACAGAACAGAACATAATAGAATATGTCGTGTCTCACCGCGTACAGCGCGTCTTCGGCGCGCGTCATCTCGTCGCGCATCGCTCTGCATTTAAACTCCTGCAGGTTTTCGATGAACTCGCGCTCGTCCACCGCAGTGACGCTGAAGAGCGCGTCCGCACGCGTCCACCGCGCCGCCGAAGTACTGCTCCAGCTTCCTGTAGACGCGTCAGCATCGCTCCGCGGCGCGCTGGAGAACAGCAGCTCCCACCAAGATTTAGAAACACCCAACAGTTTGAAAACACCCACAACGGCCACTTTTGCTCTGCAGAGACCCAAGTCTTGCTTTTTTTTTTTATTAAATGCTTGTAGAAGATAACAGCAAAACACACAAAAAAACACAAAAACATTAACAACAGTCATTGTCATTACATTATAACCATACTCCAGAGACCCTCAGTTCCTTCAGTCTTTCAGTCCAGATTAATTGCCACGTCCTTAAACACAGCCACTGTTCTCATAGCTTTTGAGTTTTTAGATAACTCAATAGACTCAAAGTAATTCAAAGCTAGGATTCACATAACATTTGATAAAATCACAAATGTCACACCAAAAAGTTACTGTGAAAGAGCAGTTCCAAAATAAATGTAAAGTAGTTTCAGGCTTCTCTGAACAAAAAGAACATAAGGTATCAATGTCATTCTTAAGTCTTTTGAGAAAGCACTTATCTGGGTAACACCTATGAATTAATTTAAAGCTAATTTCTCTCGTTTTGTTAGTTATCAGGTATTTGTGAGGTAATGTCCAAACTTTTTTCCATGGAATATCACTTACAAAACCATTCCAATAAGAATTTACATAAGGCACAGAGACAGACTCCTCCTGAAACAAGACTCGAATTTTCTTATTGTTTTTGGATTTAGATGAAGAAAAGCATTGCTTACCTATAAATGTCTTACATAGATCCACTGAGCGACAAGGAAATGGAAAAGAAAATCCTTTATAAAGCATGATAACTCCTTGTGGCACTGCATCAGCCACGATGGCAAACTCCTTTGGAGTAACAGGAATTCTATGCTTTACCAAGAACTCAGAATAATTACAAATTGAACCATTTTGATTGAAAAGTTGAGATACAAAAATAATTCCATTATTAACCCAATTATCAAAGAAAAGAGATTTATGTTTATACAGTAGGTCCTTATTATTCCAAATTATATAAGAGTGAGGAGTAAAATTGTGTTTAAAGATGAGGGACCAAGCTAATAACATTTGCCTATGGAAAAGGGATAATTTAACAGGGATTTTCATTATGCTATAATTACAGGTTAATAAGAATTTCTAAACCCCCTATTTTGGAAAAAATAACATTAGGGATCAAATTCCAGATAGATGCAGGCTTATTGATGAAGTTTTTTATCGAGTTTATTTTAAAGGTGTGGTTTAAAGTAGTAAAGTCAAGAAAGTTTAACCCCCCCTTCTCAACAGTGTTCATAAGTACAGATTTTCTGACAAAATGAGTTTTAAACTTCCAAACAAAGTTGAGGAGCATGGTATCAATTTTTTTAAGAACGGCGGTGTCAACACTCAAAGAAAGAGCAGTGTATGTTAACCGTGACAAGCCCTCAGCTTTGGCTAGTAAAATTCTTCCCTTTAACGACAGATCTCGCTGGAGCCATATATAAAGTTTTTTCTGTGTAGACCCAAGTCTTGCTCCCACAGGCTCGACTACCGGAAGCGCGTCAGCTCCGGAAACAGCGGGCCGAGCTCCTCCCGGACGCCGCTCAGATGCGCGTGCACGTGCGTCAGCTGCGCGCTGGAGAACAGTTAATCAGAATACTTACCAAAATTTGCTCCTGTTCATGCTCACCTTCTCTGCAAGATTCGGTGGGTGATTCAGATTTCTCTTGGCACAGCGATTAGAAGAAGTACAGGTTGCTCACGTGACATCTACGTCATCAAGCTCAGTTTGAGTCTGCGCAGTACGCCCGACCCCCAGGAAGTGCGTGCTTCTAATTGACTTCACCTGTCTCAGTTGAATCTAATGGGGTCGCTGTGTCCGTTTCTTTTATGGTCTATGGTTATGAGACGTCATTGCGAACTTCCTTTCGATCTCGTTCCACTCCACGATGAATCTAAGTTTGTGGTTCTCGCTGTCATCAAAGGCGTTGTGTTTAACGGCGACCCATCTGTCGAGACTGTCCAGGCACTCACTGTCCGCGTCGCTCATCGCGTTTGTGTTCGTGTTGCACTTTCGCCGTCATCAGCTGTCGTCATCCGGTGGTCACGTGGCTGGAGAATTCCAGCTTCCAGCGCTGCGCAGGCCGATCGGCGGCTGACTTGAAGCAGTGCATGCCGGTTAGAAATTTTATCCGACTTGCCATTTACCATTAAAAAAAAAAAAAAAATACAAATAGAAAAAACATCTTCATCAGTTTGACAGCAGGTGCTGCAAATGCTCTCAACACAGCCAAATTTAAAGAATTGGGACTGCCTATGCATAGGACCCGGGATCTTGTGCAGCGCCCCTGGGTGTGAGTACTTGCAGTGTGTTGACAAATTGATGAAGTTGTTTTCTTAATTTGAAGGTGTTTTCTATTTGCAGCGTTGGGCTCTCTCGGCCACCCTAATTAGGAAATTTAGCGGAAAATTGAAAGAGATCCAAGCAACATTATGGCCCTTTGTGCCGAAACAAAACTTCATGTATGAAAGGTACAAATTCTTCTCTTGTGACCAAAATCAGGGCAAAACTTTTGATCAGTATTTAGCGGAGCTTCATTTTAAGTAAAACCTGTGACCTTGGCGACTTGCGCAAATCTCTGATAAGGGGAAAAATAGTCTGTGGCATTCCAGACAATTCAGTACCAGAGAGACTGCTGCGAGAGCAAGATCTTACGCTAGAGAAAGCAGCAAGCTTATGCAGAGCACCAGAGACTACTCGCACACAAGCAAAGAAATAAAACTAACAAGACAAAACAGTGCATGCACTCAAAAACATAAAGCCACCACTAAGTAAAAGTAAACAAGGAAAGATCTGATTTGAATAAATATGCATTTGTGGAAAGTGCGGCATCCGCCACAGACCCAGAATGTGTCCAGCATTTCGCAAAAACTTGCGATACGGCAAATGCAATCATTACGCAAGTAATGCTGCAAAACAAAAAATTACTGGAACTGAAGTAAACACTGTGGAAGAAAACACAGATTTTTTTTGTGTGGATTCAGTAAAAGTTTGCAGCAATAGCAGAGATGAAAGTATTGTACCATTAACAGTTAGTGGTACAATTGTGCCATTTAAACTGGACACAGGTGCCCAAGTCAATCTCATATCAGACAAAGAATATGAAACTCTCAGACAGAAGCCAAAAATAAACAGTCCAGATAACAGTCACAGGCTATACAGGAGAAGAGGTGCCAGTGAAAAGCAGCTGCAAAGCAAGCGTCCTGTACAAAGGGAAGCACCACAGAATACAGACGCTGGTTGTAAACAAAGAGGTACAGCCAATTTTAGGCTTAAAAACGTGTGCGATTGGACTTAAGGCGGGCGTACACGGTGCGAATTCGGAGGACGTAAGATCCTATGTCCACACACACGTCACGAGTTTATCTGAAAATCGTACGGATGAGGTAATATAGCTACAACATGATTGCCGAAGCAATCGCACGAAGTTGATAGGAGCATTAGGATTGAAGCAGCACTGCACAGAAAGATCACTGTATGACATTAAAGTAATGCGAGAGCGATAAGAGAGCACACGGATCCAATGCATTCGAATCACTCTCACTGTACTTTGATGTCATACAAGTGATCTTTCTGTGCAGCTGCTTCAGGTCAAACGCGCCTAATATAACTGCTCTCCTTCTCTCATAACTGCATATAAAATATTGATATGAGCCGTGACTGTTTCCTAAACATACAGGTTCTTATTCAGCATCAGGAAACCGGGATGTCTGATCACCCTAGTGTGTGTGTGTGTGTGTGTGTGTGTGTGTGTGTGTGTGTTCTTGTATATGGTTTATAGGGACACAAATATCTATAATGACATGGGTATTACAATGTAAACATGGTTTATTAGGACACTTCCTGTGCCCTCGTAAACCAAACGGCTTAAGAAAATAGTAAAGGGTGTTTAATTGAAATTTTAAACATGCATTTTTCCGTGATGGATAGAGGTAGTGTATGGGGATAGAATGTCAATAGTACACATTCGCCGTGGCGCTGCTATCTTCGTCTTTCTTCTTCTGTGGTTTTTCGTGATTGGGCAACTTCAGATCAACAAATCGGCTCGTTAAACTGCACACGTCACGAATTCAAACCGATAGCTCACAAACTTTTTAGACATGTTTAAAAATGATCAGGAGGTCGGGAACTGCTCGTAAGGCACTCTGCTCTGCTCGTAATCGCACACGATCCGAGCCGAGACCATAAGAGCACACACGATTTCCACAGGATTGAAAAAAATCGCATGCGAAAAATTGCACAGTGTACGCCCGCCTTTAGCCACAAAGACTTTCTTTAATGTGCATAAGGACACAGGCAACGAAACACTCCTCAATTAATTTAGAGGCACCAAGTGGCACCAGTCATTCATGCATGTCGAAAGGTTCCCTTTGTTTTAAGAGGAAAGCTTAAAGAAGAACTACTTTCCATGGAGAAACTGACTCTCGAAAAAAAAAACTGTCATCAAGACTCTGCACCTTCAAGGACACTGAGGACACATACAGGTTTCTGAGGTTAACATATGGCATACTCTCAGCTCCAAAGGTATATCACAAAACCATCAGAATGATCTACGAACACATACAAGGCATGGAAACAATCATAGTCTATGTTGCAACCAAAGAGGAGCACGACACCAGACTCCGAGAGGTAGTTAAAGTGACTCGTAAAGTCAGTCTGAAGCTCAACAAAGACAAATGTGAATTTGGAATGAAATCAAATGGATGTAGTCACATGAACAAGAAACCTGCTGGAAAACCTTGAAAAACATTCTGACAGCAGAACCAGTGCTAAAGTTCTATGATCCAGAAAGATGCATAAGAATTTCATCTGATGCATCACTGTACGGTTGGGAGCTGTGTTACTCCAGCAGTATGATGATGTATGACAGCCAGAGCACTATCTGCTACAGAAACAAGAAAGAATTGCTAGCCATTACATATGCATCCATCTATTTGTATATGTACAATCCTTCACTGTAGAGACTGATTATAAACCACTGGTTCCCATCATGGCCAAGTCGCTGAATGATTGTCCCCTAATAATACAGAGAATGCTCATCAGGCTACAAAAATATGATGCAAATTGAATCTGCACACCAGGCAAGTACATGCTCACAGCAGACACACTGTCTTGTGCTGAAGATAGACAAGAGGAAAGAGAAACCTGTGCTACAGAAATCAAAGCTTACATGGAGACGGATGTAGCCTCGCTCCCAGATCAAACAGGAGACGGACGGATGAAACAATGAAAGAACTGAAGGTGGCTACTCAGCAAGGATGGCTGGAAGATGTCCTGTCAGAATTAGGGATTTCTGGGCTTGCAGATCAGAGTTTACGGTTGTAGATGGCATAATCTTCAAAGGCAGTAAATTCGTCATCCCAGTGAGCCTAAGGAAATAAATGCTAAAAAAAAAAATCTATGAAGGGCACCTTGGAAAAGAAAAGTGCAAAAGGAGAGCAAGGGAAGTGATGTATTGGCCAAGGATTAATCTGGACATTTCACAGGTGACAGCTACATGCAAGCTTTGTTTAACCTTCAGGCCCAGACCTCTTCTTCCTCATCCTGTAACAAGATGACTTTACTACAAGGTTGGAGCAGATTTATTTGACTGTGATGGGAAGAGTCACATTGTGGTAACTGACTTCTAGCAAAGCAGTCATTGACTTCATGAAATCCACGTTCGCTCGCCATTGGTGTCCCCTGTGTAGTGTTTAGACAATGGACCTCAGTTTTCTAGTAGTGAATTCAAGAAGTTTTCAGAGGAATGGGGTTTTCGCCATGATACATCCAGTACAAATTACCCCAGATCAAATGGACTGGCAGAAAATGCTTTGAAAATAGTGACAGGACTCGAAATGCTGGTAATCTTTAATCTTTCACAGGAGTCTCATGATCTACAGAAGTGCACCACTGGAGAATGGGTTGTCCCCAGCTCATATGCTCTTGGGTAGAAGAATTCGAACAAATTTGCCCATTAGAGAGGATCTTCTGGACACTGAAAAGCTTTAAACGGAAAACAAAAATCAAACAAAAGAGACTGTATGACAGAAAAACGAAACCACTGACCATCAGTCACCATAAAAATAAGGAACCACAATATGTGGTCTCAGCAGGACAAGGTGGAAAAACAAGTGTCTCAAAGATCTTATGAGGTTTTGACGGATGACAGATCAACACTGTAGCGGAACAGAATTGATTTATGTCCTAAGCAAAGCTCTGAGACCAAGATACAGGATCCAACAACAACAACAACAGCGACAGCAACTTCTGAGTAGAGACAGTACCAGAGCCAGCGAATGAACAAGAACCAAAAAGAAACTTTAACCCTCCAGAAAGACTGATTGAAGTTATGTGAAATGTTGAGTTGGGTTACAGGGGACTTTTTAGTATCTTTGGTAAAAAGAGAAAAGTTAGTAAAATCAGTTAATAGATATTCAAACTTATATTGCCTTTGAATATTGTTGTTGCTGTTGAGACTTACAATACAAAATCAAAGAAGAAGTGTTATTTAATTTCTTTATATATATCTATATATAAAGTATATATAAAGTTTCTTCTCTCTTTAGGGGAGAGATGTGTTGTTCTGCATGGTAGTTTTTAAGTGGTGTGTCCAGGGGCAGGGGTCAAAGGGAGAAATAAAGATGTGGACAGGGTTAAAGGATGACTGTGTTCGGTTCAGTCTGAAAGCATAAGAAAAGCAGATGTGTCAAAACCAATTACACCAATTTTAGAGAATCAATTTGAAGAATATTATTGAAGCTGGTGTGGGTTTATATGATTTGGGTGAAAAATGAACCGAAAATGTGTCTAAATTAAAGTGTAAATATAAACAATATATTTAAATGAAACTTTACATCTGAGTTTATATTTAGATAGTGGCACCGACTGAAGAACCGAATCCGTTAAACTGTAAAATGAAGCGCTAGGGTGAATGTATTTACAGTAAAGCAGTGCTGTTTGTGTCGTGAGGGGGGGGGGGCTTCGAGCTGATATTCGATCCGTCGAGCTATATTTATCTGCTCGGAGCTCGATGCGCATGCGCAGAAACACACTCACCGACACCGAACACACCGACAACCAGCAGGTATTGAACTGCTTTTACTACTCCGATGATTTTAGTTTGAAACAAAATACAAGAAAACAAGTCTGCTTAGGTGATTTTATGAGTGTGATGCCATGGTTGGTGTGTGTGTATGAGTGTGAGAGTGTATGAGTAGGTACGTGTGTGTGACCTGTGGGCAAATTTTCTATTTTGACTATATTCTTGTAGAAAACCTCATCTTACTTTTTCTAAATTTATATTACGGTTAGTTGTAGTCCAAAGTCATTAAAAACTGTTTGTTTGTTTTTTCAAATGACCTTTCCAAGCCAAATCTTGTTCTACATACAGCATCAATACAATAATACCACAACATAATAAGCAAGACATAAATAGACATTAGTGTACAGACAGTGAACATGAATGGTGTGTTTCTGTGGGAGGCGTCAGTATGGACGTGTTTGAGGTCAGAGGTCGTCTGGACGTGATCACGGAGGAGCTGACGGCGAGTGAGGAGGAGGAGGAGGAGGCCACTGATGAAGATGTGTTAGTGCAGGGCTCCACTGATGTCTCCACACACACGCAGCAGATGAAGGTGAGCACAGATTCACTAACACCTGACCGATCGTCTGCGGTGTGTGACAGAGCTGTGCTTCCAGGAGCAGCTGAACAAGCGCAGGAGCAAACTGAGCCAGAAGATCGTCCAGATGGAGAACTTCGCCAGTAACCTGGAGGAGATCTTCATCACGGTGGAGGTTTGGACTCATGCTTCGTCTTCGCTGTGAATGGCTTTCAGGTGATGATTCACGCCACACGTGTGTCTGCAGGAGAACTTCGGCCGGCAGGAGCAGAATCTGGAGCAGCACTATCATGAAGTTCTGCAGACGCTGTCTCAGAGGAACGAGGCACGAGCAGCCGCTCTGGACGAGCAGAAGAACAGCAAGCTGGAGTGTTTGTACGGTCAGCTGCTGCGGTGCGGCCAAACCCTGGACGCCTCCAAAGAGCTGATCGAGAGCGCACAGGAGCTCCACCGCAGACCAGACAAACACGGCTTCCTGCAGGTCAGAGACACTCTTTCAGTCTCATTAGAGCTTCGTGAACTCAAACACTGTTCGATCTGACTGCTGTGGCGTGTTTGACCCGCCTCCCTCTCTGATTGACAGGCTGTCATGCCAGTAATGAAGAGGTGAGTAGATGCAGTGTGTGGTTTGTCTAACAGTCATCATGTACTCATCCTGTGAGGATGATCATGATGCTCTTTTCATACAGCGAGTGGATGTTGATGTTCACATCTGCTGCGTCATGATTGTTCACCAAACACCTGAGAACCAGGAACATTTGTACAGTTTGTAAATCTGATCAGCTTCTGAAGTGCTCATCCTCCGTTTGGTTGTACAGTGGAAGAGCTATAGTCCCAGTACACAGTAAATCAGTGATATAATAATTCATTATACTTACATTGTTATTTAATTGGACACTTTGTCCATCAGACCTGAGCACTAACTGCTAACCCTAGAAGACGTGAGGGACAGATGTTAGCGCTCATACTGATGTGAAGTCCGAGGGAATCTGGGATGTTCTGTGATGTTGTGTCCAATCAGAGTGGAGCAGTTCGCCGGAGAGGAAGTGGATCTGAAGCTGGGAGTGTCTCTGGACTTCGAGGTGCTGACCACAGATCTGTCCGATGTCAGACAGATGATGGACTCCATTAATGTGCTTCCAGGTCAGATTCCTAGTCACAATAAGAAAAATGATGTGACTGTCTCAAGTCATGTGACTTATAATTGAATAAGGGAGGAACTTTATTTTTGCAGTTTTCAGTTTTTGGGAATGTACAGAGTGTAAATGATGCTCTTGACAGTGTTTAACACTAACTCACATGAAAAGGCTCGTAGTTGTCTGATCATTGAAGCGGAGACTCTCTTATGGCTTCATTAATTCAGCTGTTGTTTAAAGGGCTCGTATGATTGTGATTCCTGGCCTGCAGCAGAACCAGTGCTAGAGTTATAACGCATTATAATGCATGTCAGTCTGCATGCAATACACTCTTTCTGCCTTGAACAACAACACGCTTCATGCAAATCTGTTCAGCTTCAGACAATTAACATGCAGCAAAGGAAAAAAACTGACTTTATAATATGAGCCCTTTAACCCTTTCAGTCAGCAGGTTGTACAGGTGTGTTTGACTCGTGTGTGTGTGTGTGTGTGTGTGTGTGTGTAGCTCCGTCGGCTCCGGTCATGAATCCTCAGATCGCTAACTCTGCCACAGACACGTCGCTGCACGTGTGCTGGAGTCTGTTCTCGGACGACACCGTGGAGTTTTACGAGCTTTACTGGCGTCTGATCTCTGATGACTACACTATGGAGACGCCGCAGGAGGGTAAACGCATCATTCACTACCCAAACCAGTTAAACACGAACCCCACTGGTCAGCTCAACACGTCTTCACCCGTCAGAACAGACTTAAACCCAGTGGCAGCAAACAGTGATGCTCAAACTATCAGGATCTGAAGCAGCTCTGTGATGAGGTTAGGTCAGAGTTAGGGGTTAGACCAGGGCTCATTAAGGTCTGAAGTGTGTGTGTGTGTGTGTGTGTGTGTGCAGTGTCTCAGCTGAAGGTGAAGGAGACACACTGCACCGTGTCCAGTCTGCTTCCGAACGCTCAGTACGAGCTCTGGGTCACAGCCACCAACACCACGGGCATCAGTCCGGCCAGCGAGAGAGCCGTCTACATGACAGGTGTGTGCCGCTCCCCTGCAGGACTGCTGTGGTCCACGAGTGTGTAACGCTGTGTGTGTGTGTGTGTGTAGTTCCATCTCCTCCGGTTCTCAAGCCTCGGCAGTGTGTGAGCAGCCTGAGCGCGGCGCTGATCCGCTGGGACTCTGGGAACACCGACCCGGTGGAGTCTTACACGCTGGAGTTCAGAGAGACCGGCACAGACGGCTCCGGGACCGAGTCAGTGAGCTCCACACACATTACACACACATCAGAACGAGTGGATCGGTCATCACACACTAACCCTCACATCACCCTGACCTTCTGCTCATGCAGGACACGCTTCGACTGTCCACATCACAAACCTTCAAACTGCAGAAAGAACAGAAATAGTGTGAAATTAAGAAATAATAAGGGAAGTCGTGGCCTAATGGTTAGAGAGTCGGACTCCCAATCGAAAGGTTGTGAGTTCGAGTCCCGGGCCGGCAGGAATTGTGGGTGGGGGGAGTGCATGTACAGTTCTCTCTCCACCTTCAATACCACGACTTAGGTGCCCTTGAGCAAGGCATCGAACCCCCAACTGCTCCCCGGGCGCCGCAGCATAAATGATGAACACTGCTCCGGGTGTGTGCTCACAGTGTGTGTGTGTGTGTTCACTGCTCCGGGTGTGTGTGTGTGTGCACATATGAAGTATCCAGCCATGTAATATGAAGAACTCAAGAAACAAGAAACACTGTAGATAGGACAGTAGACACTGTTTGATCCGGGCGACCTCTGCACGAGACGTGATGCATGAAGAAGCGGTCCATCACCGCTTTCATCGTATCACGTTGCACATCTCGTAGTTTTTTGTTACATGGCTGGATTCTCTCTGGAACGCACTCGTATACACAGACAGACAGCCCAAACGTCCTGGTGTTGTTCCCGCTTAATGACATTCATATCATCAATAAAAACTTAAGGGTACTCTTGTAATAAAGTAGCAGTGGCTGGGATACATTTTAAATATCAATTCCATTTTTAAAAATCTAATCATGTTTACATGAAAGAAGCCGCTCCAAGCAGGTCATGCCAAATCATCAACAATCAAATCCATCTGACAGAGTTAGAGACACACGGAGAGCAGGCCCCAGATCTTTGATTAAACCCTGGTTCACGCCGAAGTTTATTCTACCCTAAAGTTACCCACTTAGATATGAATGAACCAACCACAGTTTATCAGAAATAGTTCATACCACAATAACAGTGGTAGAAGAAAAAATCATTTAAATAATAGTACAAACCATCAGAGAGACGAGGTCAGAATATCTGTCCTGACTCTTTCACTAACCTTAAAGCAGAATAACAGCGCGGCTGGTGGGAAACGGCTAACACAACCTCAAAGATTTGATCCCAGTGAAGCGCTCGCTGTAGAGTTTATGGGCTGGTTTTGGACATCCATCTGTCATAGTGAGAATGATTGTTCCCATCTCTTGTTCAGGTCCATCGTGGCGATCCCATCCTGCGAGTGTTTGCTGCAGCTGCAGCCGCAGAAGATCTACATCCTCCACGTCAGAGCCGTGAACATCGGCGGCCCGAGCGACCGGAGCGAACCCGTCCACATCTCCACCACAGGTCCTGACTCACCTGACCTTCAGCCGGTGCACACAGGGTGTGTGTGTGTGTGTGTGACGTCTGTGTTTGTTTACAGGTACATTCTTCCACCTGCTGGAAGACACGGCGCACCCGAGTCTGTCTCTGTCAGCCGACGGCCTCACCATGTTCTACCTGGATGAAGATCTTCCCATCAGTCACATGACCTTCAGTGACAACACCTTCAACAGGTGAGCAGCAGCGTGCGCTCCAGTCTTGTGGCAGCGGTGTAACGCCGTGTCTCTCGCAGGTGTGTGGCGGTTCTGGGCGACCTGGTGCCCGTCAGAGGACAGTATTACTGGGAGATCGAGGTGGACGAGGGCGCAGAGTTTCGTGTGGGCGTGGCGTATGAGGACACACAGCGTAACTCATACCTGGGCGGGAACAACACGTCCTGGTGCATGAGACACATCCTCACACCGTCCAGGTGCGCACACCAGCTCCGAGACGCTGAACCACAGCGAACCGTTAAAGCATTCAAAGTGTATTTCTCTTGAAATGTGGGCAGAAGCATTAAAACATTTAAATAATTGTGGTGTGCAATGCAGTCGCTCTTCCAAAAAAAAAAAAAAGTAAAGTCACAGGTAAAGTCTGTGATTGAACTGCAGTGCGTCACAAATCTGCCTGAATCAGAAACCAGAATCATCGATGTGAGCATGACACCTAGTGTTTACAGATGAGTTGAACAGTTTCTGATAACAGAAACATCAAGCTGAATATTGTACATTAGATTACATTATGAAAACTGCATTAACTAATGTTAATATAAAGTGACAGCATCAGGCACCTGTGGATATTACGGTGTAAATAAGTGGAGACGGCCTGAATCTACAGTGAGACGAGAGTCCAGCTGAACCTGCTCCTCTCTCTTCTTCAGGCACAAGTACGAGTTCCTGCACAGCGGCTGGACGCCGGACATACGCATCACGGTGCAGCCGCTGCGGATCGGTGTGTTCCTGGATTATTCCCGTGGGATCCTGTCCTTCTACAACGCAGCGCTGCGGCAGCATCTCTACACCTTCAGCTGTCACTTCCTGCACTACGTTCAGCCGTGTTTGGCTCTGGATAACCCCGGAGCGCTGACGCTCCGCACCGGGATGACTGCGCCAGCATACATCACACCGTGACCCGCTGCTTAAACACAGTATGAGCAGATCTGAGCTGATTCTAGAGCTGAATAAACCAGACGCAGCATCTGTGTGGTGTTTATCTCTTTATTCCATAGGAACAGTTGCACATCAGTCCTGTGTAAAATAAAACTTAATCAAATAAAAAGTCTGTGCTGCTGCAGTCCTGTGTTCAGAGCCTTAGCTCTTATTCCCGCTGCGCATGCGCTCCTCCTCCTCGTCTGAGGAATCTCCTCCGTAAGGAACGAGTCCAGAGGAGCTGCTGGGAGCTTCTGCAGTCTTCATCATCTTCATCATCAGCTGCTCTTCATCTGCAGAGATCACACACTTCATCAGCTTCTTCACTTCAGGTTCAGCAATACAAGTGTGTGTGTGTGAGTGTGTGTGTGTGTGTGTGTATAGACACCTGTGTGTATGTGTGTGTGTATCAGTGTGTGTGTGTGTGTGTGTGTGTGTGTGTGTGTGTGTGTGTGTGTCTGTGTGTGTGTGTGTGTGTAGACACCTGTGTGTGTGTGTGTGTGTGTGTGTCTGTGTGTGTGTCTGTGTGTGTGTGTGTGTATAGACACCTGTGTGTGTGTGTGTCTGTGTGTGTGTGTGTGTATAGACACCTGTGTGTGTGTGTTTGTTTTTATTACATAGTGGGGTCCTCAACACGTTAGCACACTCACATAGTGGGGACCGAAAACATAGTGGGGACCAAATCCCCGGTCCCCACAATGTTTTGCTTGTAATCGGCTCAGGAGGCGGTGCTGATATGGCTAGTACAGTTTTTTTCTTGATCCCCTCCATGAACAAAAACCGGATTTCTGTGTGTGAGTGTGTGTGGCTGCGCTGCTCTACAGCGCCCCTGTAGCCGGGTCGCGGAACTGCACCTCTACACACACACATGACGTAATATATGAAGGTACACATTTTTTTCAACTGCTCTTGCGCAAGTCGCTTAATTAAACGACAAAACCAACTTTAAACAGTGTCTGTCAACGGGAAAAGTACATTCTTACAGGTAATTAACCTACTTATTGAATTATGTAATATAATATTAACAAATAAACATCACAAATTCGAATTATTTTAAGTATGTTTATGTGATGGAGTTTTCTAATGCGATTAATTAACGTTAAAGGTTTTATCAGAATCAGAATCTTTGAATGTGGCGAATGAACTATTGATAAACTTAAATTTCACGTCGTTATATAATTGAAAGTGTTTACTTGTGCGTGTAACTGGTATTGTAAAGTGTTATAAAGTGCGGCGTGGCGGGAGATTGTGAGACCGCGTGACCTCTCTGAGTCACTGGAACCGGAGGAGCGACTTGAGGCAGCCTGTTGAGATGAGACCGAGAAGAATAAAACCGTTAAAAGAAGCGGAAGATCATGTTCTCCGTTGCATCGACAAGACCGACGCACTGGAGGCCAAACACATAAACGATTATAAAGGTAGGTTTGTAAAGAACTTAGATGTTGTCGTGACTGATTGTGATTAGCACTATGGCGCTCCCCACATGATGCGGGAAATATAAATATATTTCATGGCCATGAATAGGAAGTCTTCCACGAATGAATTGTGAAACTGCTAACACCAGGGAATAAAACAGCAAATCGTGGCCACGAATAAACAAGGCAGCGAATGATTTCTTATTTTTGTTACCACGATATAGCAAAGAGCCTATAAGTTAGTACTGAATAGTAAAGCCTAGGTAACGTATTGCTAGCAAGACTGGGTTTCTGAATTGGCAACGTTATGAGTGGTAAATTTACAGTAATCACATACGTTTTAACTATGATTTAAGTGGTTTAAAAACACTAAATATTGATTATATGAACCATGATTATTTTATGGGATCTGGGTCCATTGGGATATAAAGGATATTGTGTTTGTTTGTTTTAGCAGTTTTAAATTGCTCTTTGTGATAGTATCTAAATTAATGAAAGAAATAAGCATGAACTATGAAAGAATGTTGAATACATTGGTTAAACTATTAAAAAGCATAAAAGTTGTTTACAGTTGGCTAACCATCAATTTATTAGTTACAGGTCTACAAGGAATTGTATCAACAATTGTATTTACCCCCTTTTTTCAGGTCGTGGAGTGTTTGCCTTAATTCCTTTTATTAAAGGAGATTTTGTTGTCGAATATAGGGGTGAAATGATCACCTTAATTGAAGCCGAACAAAGAAGAGAGGCCAATCAAGAATTTTTTTTTATGTTTGACTTCATCTGGCAGAACAAGAAGTGGAGGTAGTTGTTTTTTGTTTGAATACATTTGAAAATTTACAGAAAAAAAAAGTAATTTTCATTTTGTTCAAATCCAAATTTTTCTTGTTGTAGTTTGTTAGGCTAAATGATCAATTTTTGTTTCCTGAAGCATTGATGCAACTCATGAGGATGGCACCCTTGGCCGCCTTATAAATGATGATCACATAAACCCAAATTGTACAATGAAAAGGATTATCGTTGAGGGAAAACCCTGTTTGTGCCTATTCGCTGCAAGAGATATCATTCCTGGAGAGGAACTCACATATGACTATGGAGGAAGTCACTGGCCTTGGAGAAAGGTTTGGCAAAATTTATTTTACTACTTTTATAATTTGTACAGTAGAGGAAATGGAAAGTTTCTAATTAAAGACCCAGTATGTGCATTTTTTTTTAGATTAAAATATATAAATAAATTACTAGAACAATGCTATATATTTTTGTTGACCTCCATACATTATCCCTAATGTTTCCAAGAATGTTTGAAACCAAAAGAAATCAGTTATTTTAACCAGTGTAGTGGTGTCATTGCATCACCTGTCAACAATGTCATACCTGCATGGAAACGTCAAATAACTTTTTTTTTCTTTTTGTGGTAATACAAATTTATCTAAGGGAATAAAAGCCTTTACAAAGGCTTAAAATACATATATAACAGCAATGAGGCAATAAAAATTTTGGTTCAATCAAGGATCAAAGCAAGTTATATAGTTTTATTGAACAAAAATGTTAGAATACATAATGTAATATTTAAAAAATATATAATCATAACTTAAAGGGATACTCCACCCCAAAATGAAATTTTTGTCATTACCATTGGTACAATGTTGTTCCAAACCTTTAAAAGCTCTGTTCATCTTCAGAAAATAATTTAAGATACATTTTATAATAAATCCGGGAGTCTTGTGACTGTCCCATTGACTGCCTGGTAAATAACAGCATCAGGGTCCAGAAAAGTTTGAAAGACATCCTCAGAGTACTCCATCTGCCATCAGTGGTTCAACCTGAATGCTAGGAAGTGACAAGGATTTCCTCTAAAATGTCTTAAATTGTGTTCCAAAGACGAAAAAAGCTTTTATAAGTCTGGAACGGCATGGGGGTAATTGATTAATTACTAAATTTTCATTTTGGGTTGGAGCATCCCTTTAAGTGTACTATCCCCCAGTTTCACAGACAAGGTTTAAGCCTATAGTAACAGAAATAAGATAAGGAAATCCTTTAAAGTACTTGTTTTGCGAGTACATGTTCGGTGCTATATGCACGGCTTGCAGCCAAAGTCCTTTAATAGTCTTTGTTGCAGCGCTTAAGTTAAAATACTGAATGTGATTTAATAAAATGATATGTTAAAATGTGTGCTTATTCTGTGGACATAACCCCGGTAACGCTCATCTGTTTTCAATGCAGCTGTAATAAAAGTATACAGAATATGTAACTTAATCAAATAAATGAATATATAGGCTACAACCAACTGTATTTGGTGTTTTGTGCCCAATAATTTTTTATTTTATTTTTTTTAAGGTCATTACATTTTGGGCACAAAAAAAACAAATACAGTTGGTAAATAATAAAATAAATAATAGTATCAGAATACATTTTAACTGATAAGAGGAACACACATTTAACTCATGACTCATAGACTGCTTTTGATTTACAGTTAGTGCTGTCATAAAATTACGATTATGTGTGCACATTAAATTATCCTGACTCATTGAGCCTGGCTCAAATTAGTGAGACTGCGTGAGCTTAAATTGTCGTTTATGAAACAGCTTTAGTCCCAATTGATTTGTTAGGTTATTTCAAGTCAGATTTTGGACTTTAATCACCACTTTTCTTAGCATCTTTTATAAAACAGCCCCCCCCCCGCATTGTCTTTTCTGTTGATGTGTTGTCAGTTTTCTCTTTGCTTTGCGATTGTATTTTTTTACTGCTTCAGAACGTGTGTAGTGTGAGGGGCATTGTTTGTCATCCATAGCAACAGTAACTAAGGGTGGGCAGGTATTGCGAGTGGTCAATTGAACTGTGGCCTAATTCTGGTTTAGTCTAAGCTCTGTCTGTGAAACTGGCCTAAGTTTTATACAATCCTTATTTAATATTGTCTAACAACAATTAATTCAAATGTTCACTTGATCATTAACATTTGGCTATTTCTTTACAATAGAATTGCTACAGCTACTGTCACTTCTTGAACAAGAACATGTGGACATCAAAACATGCAAACTGCTTTAATTTAGTTTTTTTCAACGTGATGAATTTTCTATGAGCAGAATATTTAGGAAGATAATGTATTGTCCTGTGTTAGTGTAGGTTTAATTTATCTTTTATTTAATGGAATAGCAGCCTTAGTGAATTCACAATAGCACTTTGCTAAAGTAAGAGTTTTAAATGGTTTAAATGCATAGTGCAGCCTTAGGAAGTGGTTTAAAGCGTTTCATGGATTCTCATCCATGGAATGCACCACTTCGGATATTTTGCCAGTTAATCAACAGTTAAAATAGTAATCATACATTTTTAAAATGGAGTACTCCTTATGTAATCATGACATCCCTTCTGCCTATCAGTCTTTCTTTTCTTTTGTCTGTCTCTGTCGGTCGGTCTGTCTATTAATTTATTACATGTGGTTTTGACTTGGGAAAGTCTTGCACACTGTTTCCAGTGTAATGTACGTAGTGGGGACCTGTAGTTTTAGGAAAGCCATACAAACCCTATGGTACCAAATACACACATTTCACAGGTTTAGCATAGTGGGGACCTTGTCTAATAAGTGATGACTTGTAACTATTTTTTAAACAACTTTAGCCTCCATGCAATGATGATGACAACATGACAGACATAGAGAACTGCTCTGAGGATTCTGTAACTACTGCAGGCACTTCACGATTCACAGCTGAGGTATGTGTATTTATTATCTCTCTCTGTGTCTTTGTCTCTTTATCTGTCTGTGTCTGTCCATCTGTGTCGGTCTCTTTATCTGTCTGTATTTCTGTCAGTCTCTCTGTCTGTCTGTGCCTGTCTCTGTCTGTGTTGGTCTCTTTTATCTGTCTGTCAGTCTCTTTATCTGTCTGTCTGTCTGTGTCGGTCTCTTTTATCTGTCTGTCTGTATGTCTGTGTCAGTCTCTTTATCTGTCTGTGCCTGTCTGTGTCGGTCTCTTTTATCTGTCTGTATTTCTGTCAGTCTCTCTGTCTGTCTGTGCCTGTCTCTGTCTGTGTTGGTCTCTTTTATCTGTCTGTCAGTCTCTTTATCTGTCTGTCTGTCTGTCTGTGTCGGTCTCTTTTATCTGTCTGTGCCTGTCTATGTCTGTCTCTGTCTGTGTCGTCTCTTTATCTGTCTGTGCCTGTCTCTGTCTGTCCGTCGGTCTGTCTATTAATTTATTATATGTGGTTTTGACTTGGGAAAGTCTTGCACACTGTTTCCAGTGTAATGTACGTAGTGGGGACCTGTAGTTTTAGGAAAGCCATACAAAACCTATGGTACCAAATACACACATTTCACAGGTTTAGCATAGTGGGGACCTTGTCTAATAAGTGATGACTTGTAACTATTTTTTAAACAACTTTATTATAGCCTCCATGCAATGATAATGACAACATGACAGCCATAGAGAACTGCTCTGAGGATTCTGTAACTACTGCAGGCACTTCACGATTCACAGCTGAGGTATGTGTATTTATTATCTCTGTCTGTCTTTGTCTCTTTATTTGTCTGTGTCTGTTTGTTTTTCTGTCTGTTTAGTCTCTTTTATCTGTCTGTCTGTATGTCTGTGTCAGTCTCTTTGTTTGTCTGTGTCTGTCTGTCTGTTTTTCGGTCTGTCTGTATGTCTGTGTCAGTCTCTTTATCTGTCTGTGCCTGTCTCTGTTTGTCTATTATTTATTATGTGGTTTTGACTTGGGGAAAGTCTTACACACCGTTTCCAGTGTTATTATCTCTGTCTGTATCTTTGTCTCTTTATTTGTCTGTGTCTGTCTGTCTGTGTCTGTCTCTTTATTTGTCTGTGTCTGTCTGTCTGTGTCGGTCTCTTTATCTGTCTGTGCCTGTCTGTCTCTGTCTGTCAGTCTCTTTATCTGTCTGTGCCTGTCTCTGTCTGTGTCGGTCTCTTTATCTGTCTGTGCCTGTCTCTGTCTGTGTCGGTCTCTTTATCTGTCTGTGCCTGTCTCTGTCTGTGTCGGTCTCTTTATCTGTCTGTGCCTGTCTCTGTCTGTGTCGGTCTCTTTATCTGTCTGTGCCTGTCTCTGTCTGTGTCGGTCTCTTTTAGCTGTCTGTATGTCTGTGTCAGTCTCTTTATCTGTCTGTGCCTGCCTGTCTCTGTCTGTCAGTCTCTTTATCTGTCTGTGCCTGTCTCTGTCTGTGTCAGTCTCTTTATCTGTCTCTGTCTGTCTTTGTCAGTCTCTTTATCTGTCTGTGCCTGTCTCTGTATGTGTCGGTCTATTTATCTGTCTGTGTCTGTCTCTGTCTGTTTCAGTCACTTTATCTGTCTGTGTCTGTCTGTCCCAGTCACTTTATCTGTCTGTGTCTGTCTCTGTCTGTCCGTCGGTCTGTCTATTAATTTATTATATGTGGTTTTGACTTGGGAAAGTCTTGCACACTGTTTCCAGTGTAATGTACGTAGTGGGGACCTGTAGTTTTAGGAAAGCCATACAAACCCTTTGGTAACAAATACACACATTTCACAGGTTTAGCATAGTGGGGACCTTGTCTAATAAGTGATGCCTTGTAACTATTTTTTAAACAACTTTATTATAGCCTCCATGCAATGATGATGACAACATGACAGCCATAGAGAACTGCTCTGAGGATTCTGTAACTACTGCAGGCACTTCACGATTCACAGCTGAGGTATGTGTATTTATTATCTCTCTCTGTGTCTTTGTCTCTTTATCTGTCTGTCCGTCTGTGTCTGTCTCTTTATCTGTCTGTATTTCTGTCAGTCTCTCTATCTGTCTCTGTCTGTCTGTCTGTGCCTGTCTGTCAGTCTCTATCTGTCTGTGTCTGTGTCGTCTCTTTATCTGTCTGTGCCTGTCTCTGTCTGTCCGTCGGTCTGTCTATTAATTTATTATATGTGGTTTTGACTTGGGAAAGTCTTGCACACTGTTTCCAGTGTAATGTACGTAGTGGGGACCTGCAGTTTCTTTATTTGTCTGTCTGTCTGTTTTTCTATCTGTCTGTATGTCTCTGTCAGTCTCTTTATCTGTCTGTGCCTGTCTCTGTTTGTCTATTAATTTATTATGTGGTTTTGACTTGGGGAAAGTCTTACACACCGTTTCCAGTGTTATTATCTCTGTCTGTATATTTGTCTCTTTATTTGTCTGTGTCTGTCTGTCTGTGTCGGTCTCTTTATCTGTCTGTGCCCATCTGTCTCTGTCTGTGTCGGTCTCTTTTATCTGTCTGTATGTCTGTGTCAGTCTCTTTATCTGTCTCTGTCTGTCTGTGTCCGTCTTTTTATCTGTCTGTGCCTGTCTGTGTCAGTCTCTTTATCTGTCTGTGCCTGTCTATGTCTGTCTGTCTATTAATTTATTATATGTGGTTTTGACTTGGGAAAGTCTTGCACACTGTTTCCAGTGTAATCTACGTAGTGGGGACCTGTAGTTTTAGGAAAGCCATACAAACCCTTTGGTACCAAATACACACATTTCACAGGTTTAGCATAGTGGGGACCTTGTCTAATAAGTGATGCCTTGTAACTATTTTTTAAACAACTTTATTATAGCCTCCATGCAATGATAATGACAACATGACAGCCATAGAGAACTGCTCTGAGGATTCTGTAACTACTGCAGGCACTTCACGATTCACAGCTGAGGTATGTGTATTTATTATCTCTGTCTGTCTTTGTCTCTTTATCTGTCTGTGCCTGTCCGTCTGTGTCTGTCTCTTTATCTGTCTGTATTTCTGTCAGTCTCTCTATCTGTCTCTGTCTGTCTGTCTGTGCCTGTCTGTCTGTCTGTGCCTGTCTGTCTGTTTCTCTGTCTGTCGGTCTGTCTCTGTCTGTGTCGTCTCTTTATCTGTCTGTGCCTGTCTCTGTCTGTCCGTCGGTCTGTCTATTAATTTATTATATGTGGTTCTGACTTGGGAAAGTCTTGCACACTGTTTCCAGTGTAATGTACGTAGTGGGGACCTGTAGTTTTAGGAAAGCCATACAAACCCTTTGGTAACAAATACACACATTTCACAGGTTTAGCATAGTGGGGACCTTGTCTAATAAGTGATGACTTGTAACTATTTTTTAAACAACTTTATTATAGCCTCCATGCAATGATGATGACAACATGACAGCCATAGAGAACTGCTCTGAGGATTCTGTAACTACTGCAGGCACTTCACGATTCACAGCTGAGGTATGTGTATTTATTATCTCTGTCTGTGTCAGTCACTTTATCTGTCTGTGTCTGTCTGTTTCTCTGTCTTTCAGTATCTTTTATCTGTCTGTATGTCTGTGTCAGTCTCTTTATCTGTCTGTGTCTGTTTGTTTTTCTGTCTGTTAGTCTCTTTTATCTGTCTGTGTCTTTCTGTCTGTCAGTCTCTTTATCTGTTTGTTTTTCTGTCTGTTAGTCTCTTTTATCTGTATGTCTGTGTCAGTCTCTTTATTTGTCTGTGTCTGTCTGTCTGTTTTTCTATCTGTCTGTATGTCTCTGTCAGTCTCTTTATCTGTCTGTGCCTGTCTCTGTTTGTCTATTAATTTATTATGTGGTTTTGACTTGGGGAAAGTCTTACACACCGTTTCCAGTGTTATTATCTCTGTCTGTATATTTGTCTCTTTATTTGTCTGTGTCTATCTGTCTGTGTCTGTCTCTTTTATCTGTCTGTATGTCTGTGTCAGTCTCTTTATCTGTCTCTGTCTGTCTGTGTCGGTCTCTTTATCTGTCTGTGCCTGTCTGTGTCGGTCTCTTTATCTGTCTGTGCCTGTCTGTGTCGGTCTCTTTATCTGTCTGTGCCTGTCTATTTCTGTCTGTCTATTAATTTATTATATGTGGTTTTGACTTGGGAAAGTCTTGCACACTGTTTCCAGTGTAATGTACGTAGTGGGGACCTGTAGTTTTAGGAAAGCCATACAAACCCTATGGTACCAAATACACACATTTCACAGGTTTAGCATAGTGGGGACCTTGTCTAATAAGTGATGCCTTGTAACTATTTTTTAAACAACTTTATTATAGCCTCCATGCAATGATGATGACAACATGACAGCCATAGAGAACTGCTCTGAGGATTCTGTAACTACTGCAGGCTCTTCACGATTCACAGCTGAGGTATGTGTATTTATTATCTCTGTCTGTGTCAGTCACTTTATCTGTCTGTGTCTGTCTGTTTCTCTGTCTGTCAGTATCTTTTATCTGTCTGTATGTCTGTGTCAGTCTCTTTATCTGTCTGTGTCTGTTTGTTTTTTCTGTCTGTTAGTCTCTTTTATCTGTCTTTCTGTCTGTGTCAGTCTATTTATCTGTCTGTGTCTGTTTGTTTTTCTGTCTGTTAGTCTCTTTTATCTGTCTGTCTGTATGTCTGTGTCAGTCTCTTTATTTGTCTGTGTCTGTCTGTTTTTCTATCTGTCTGTATGTCTGTGTCAGTCTCTTTATTTGTCTGTGTCTGTCTGTCTGTCTGTGTCAGTCTCTTTATTTGTCTGTGTCTGTCTGTCTGTGTCGGTCTCTTTATCTGTCTGTGCCTATCTGTCTCTGTCTGTCAGTCTCTTTATCTGTCTGTGCCTGTCTCTGTCTGTGTCGGTCTCTTTTATCTGTCTGTATGTCTGTGTCAGTCTCTTTATCTGTCTCTGTCGGTCTTTTTATCTGTCTGTGCCTGTCTGTGTCGGTCTGTGCCTGTCTATGTCTGTCTGTCTATTAATTTATTATATGTGGTTTTGACTTGGGAAAGTCTTGCACACTGTTTCCAGTGTAATGTACGTAGTGGGGACCTGTAGTTTTAGGAAAGCCATACAAACCCTATGGTACCAAATACACACATTTCACAGGTGTAGCATAGTGGGGACCTTGTCTAATAAGTGATGCCTTGTAACTATTTTTTAAACAACTTTATTATAGCCTCCATGCAATAATGATGACAACATGACAGCCATAGAGAACTGCTCTGAGGATTCTGTAACTACTGCAGGCACTTCACGATTCACAGCTGAGGTATGTGTATTTATTATCTCTGTCTGTCTTTGTCTCTTTATCTGTCTGTGCCTGTCCGTCTGTGTCTGTCTCTTTATCTGTCTGTATTTCTGTCAGTCTCTCTATCTGTCTCTGTCTGTCTGTCTGTCTCTGTCTGTCTGTCTGTGCCTGTCTGTCTGTTTCTCTGTCTGTCAGTCTCTTTATCTGTCTGTGCCTGTCTCTGTCTGTGTCAGTCTCTTTTATCTGTCTGTGCCTGTCTCTGTCTGTGTCAGTCTCTTTTATCTGTCTGTGCCTGTCTCTGTCTGTGTTGGTTTCTTTTATCTGTCTGTCTGTGTCGGTCTCTTTATCTGTCTGTGCCTGTCTCTGTCTGTGTTGGTTTCTTTTATCTGTCTGTGTCGGTCTCTTTATCTGTCTGTGCCTGTCTCTGTCTGTGTCAGTCTCTTTTATCTGTCTGTGCCTGTCTCTGTCTGTGTCAGTCTCTTTTATCTGTCTGTGCCTGTCTCTGTCTGTGTCAGTCTCTTTTATCTGTCTGTGCCTGTCTCTGTCTGTGTCAGTCTCTTTTATCTGTCTGTGCCTGTCTCTGTCTGTGTCAGTCTCTTTTATCTGTCTGTGCCTGTCTCTGTCTGTGTTGGTTTCTTTTATCTGTCTGTCTGTGTCGGTCTCTTTATCTGTCTGTGCCTGTCTCTGTCTGTGTTGGTTTCTTTTATCTGTCTGTGTCGGTCTCTTTATCTGTCTGTGCCTGTCTCTGTCTGTGTTGGTTTCTTTTATCTGTCTGTGTCGGTCTCTTTATCTGTCTGTGCCTGTCTCTGTCTGTGTTGGTTTCTTTTATCTGTCTGTATTTCTGTCAGTCTCTCTGTCTGTCTGTGCCTGTCTCTGTCTGTGTTGGTCTCTTTTATCTGTCTGTCTGTGTCGGTCTCTTTATCTGTCTGTGCCTGTCTGTGTTGGTTTCTTTTATCTGTCTGTCTGTGTCGGTCTCTTTATCTGTCTGTGCCTGTCTCTGTCTGTCTATTAATTTATTATATGTGGTTTTGACTTGGGAAAGTCTTGCACACTGTTTCCAGTGTAATGTACGTAGTGGGGACCTGTAGTTTTAGGAAAGCCATACAAACCCTTTGGTACCAAATACACACATTTCACAGGTTTAGCATAGTGGGGACCTTGTCTAATAAGTGATGACTTGTAACTATTTTTTAAACAACTTTATTATAGCCTCCATGCAATGATGATGACAACATGACAGCCATAGAGAACTGCTCTGAGGATTCTGTAACTACTGCAGGCACTTCACGATTCACAGCTGAGGTATGTGTATTTATTATCTCTGTCTGTCTTTGTCTCTTTATGTGTCTGTGTCTTTCTGTCTGTGTCAGTCTCTTTATCTGTCTGTGCCTGTCTCTGTCTGTGTCAGTCTCTTTATCTGTCTGTGCCTGTCTCTGTGTCTGTCTGTCTATTATTATATGTGGTTTTGACTTGGGAAAGTCTTACACACCGTTTCCAGTGTTATTATCTCTGTCTGTGTCTTTGTCTCTTTATATGTCTGTTTTTCTGTCTGTGTCAGTCTCTTTATCTGTCTGTGCCTATCTGTCTCTGTCTGTCAGTCTCTTTATCTGTCTGGGCCTGTCTCTGTCTTTGTCGGTCTCTTTTATCTGTCTGTATGTCTGTGTCAGTCTCTTTATCGGTCTTTGTCTGTCTGTGTCGGTCTCTTTATCTATCTGTGTCTGTCTGTCTGTGTCAGTCTCTTTATTTGTCGGTCTGTATCAGTCTCTTTATCTGTCTGTGTCTGTCTGTTTTTCTGTCTGTGTCGGTCTCTTTATCTGTCTGTGCCTGTCTATTTCTGTCTGTCTATTAATTTATTACATGTGGTTTTGACTTGGGAAAGTCTTGCACACTGTTTCCAGTGTAATGTACGTAGTGGGGACCTGTAGTTTTAGGAAAGCCATACAAACCCTTTGGTAACAAATACACACATTTCACAGGTTTAGCATAGTCGGGACCTTGTCTAATAAGTGATGACTTGTAACTATTTTTTAAACAACTTTATTATAGCCTCCATGCAATGATGATGACAACATGACAGCCATAGAGAACTGCTCTGAGGATTCTGTAACTACTGCAGGCACTTCACGATTCACAGCTGAGGTATGTGTATTTATTATCTCTGTCTGTCTTTGTCTCTTTATCTGTCTGTGCCTGTCCGTCTGTGTCTGTCTCTTTATCTGTCTGTATTTCTGTCAGTCTCTCTATCTGTCTCTGTCTGTCTGTCTGTGCCTGTCTGTCTGTCTGTGCCTGTCTGTCTGTTTCTCTGTCTGTCGGTCTGTCTCTGTCTGTGTCGTCTCTTTATCTGTCTGTGCCTGTCTCTGTCTGTGCCTGTCTCTGTCTGTCTATTAATTTATTATATGTGGTTCTGACTTGGGAAAGTCTTGCACACTGTTTCCAGTGTAATGTACGTAGTGGGGACCTGTAGTTTTAGGAAAGCCATACAAACCCTTTGGTAACAAATACACACATTTCACAGGTTTAGCATAGTGGGGACCTTGTCTAATAAGTGATGACTTGTAACTATTTTTTAAACAACTTTATTATAGCCTCCATGCAATGATGATGACAACATGACAGCCATAGAGAACTGCTCTGAGGATTCTGTAACTACTGCAGGCACTTCACGATTCACAGCTGAGGTATGTGTATTTATTATCTCTGTCTGTCTTTGTCTCTTTATGTGTCTGTGTCTTTCTGTCTGTGTCAGTCTCTTTATCTGTCTGTGCCTGTCTCTGTCTGTGTCAGTCTCTTTATCTGTCTGTGCCTGTCTCTGTGTCTGTCTGTCTATTATTATATGTGGTTTTGACTTGGGAAAGTCTTACACACCGTTTCCAGTGTTATTATCTCTGTCTGTGTCTTTGTCTCTTTATATGTCTGTTTTTCTGTCTGTGTCAGTCTCTTTATCTGTCTGTGCCTATCTGTCTCTGTCTGTCAGTCTCTTTATCTGTCTGGGCCTGTCTCTGTCTTTGTCGGTCTCTTTTATCTGTCTGTATGTCTGTGTCAGTCTCTTTATCGGTCTTTGTCTGTCTGTGTCGGTCTCTTTATCTATCTGTGTCTGTCTGTCTGTGTCAGTCTCTTTATTTGTCGGTCTGTATCAGTCTCTTTATCTGTCTGTGTCTGTCTGTTTTTCTGTCTGTGTCGGTCTCTTTATCTGTCTGTGCCTGTCTATTTCTGTCTGTCTATTAATTTATTACATGTGGTTTTGACTTGGGAAAGTCTTGCACACTGTTTCCAGTGTAATGTACGTAGTGGGGACCTGTAGTTTTAGGAAAGCCATACAAACCCTTTGGTACCAAATACACACATTTCACAGGTTTAGCATAGTGGGGACCTTGCCTAATAAGTGATGCCTTGTAACTATTTTTTAAACAACTTTATTATAGCCTCCATGCAATGATGATGACAACATGACAGCCATAGAGAACTGCTCTGAGGATTCTGTAACTACTGCAGGCACTTCACTATTCACAGCTGAGGTATGTGTATTTATTATCTCTCTCTGTGTCTTTGTCTCGGTCTCTGTCTGACAGGGATTTTCTCCCTTCCACTTCATTTTCATATTTTTCTTTCTTTTTTGTCCTTAACAGCCTTTGGTTGATTATTCGGACAGCGAAGATGAGGTTTTGTGTTCTAAAATTATGACATCTTTTGAAAAGGTATTTATTTGTATATTTTCTTCCGTTTGTTTTTACCTGCCCCATACCTAAATTGCACTATTTTTAGCTCAATAATGTGAAGTAAATTTAAAAGGACAAATAAAAATTGAAAGAGGACCATCTTTTGGACCTTCTTAAAATCTGTTTTCTAAATGCAAGTTACTATTGTGAATATCGTTTCACACCCATAAGACATTTGTTAATCTTCAGAACACTAATTAAAATATTTTTGATGAAATCCAAGTGCTTTCTTTCCCTCCATCTGAAGTTAGAATGGCAGGCAAAAGGTCATATTTCATAAAAATTATTATAATCTGTTTTCTGAAGATGAATAAGGGTCTTATGGGTTTGGAACAACATGAGGATGAGTAATGTTAATGATAGAATTTTCATTTTTGGGGGAACTATCCCTTTAAATTGATAGACATGGATCGAGCATTTAACAAATGTTGATTTAATAGATACAGATTTTACACATTAATTATAAAGTGTAAAAAAAGGCAACAGTTATTTTTCATTATATGATAAACATACTTTTTTCTAGATCATTTAAAACTTGTCATTCTGATGTTTTTTGTTTGTTTTTTTAGAGATCTGTGATTTGTGATGATTCGGATGATCTCTTTGAAAAGTCCAGTGTAAACAGTAAAGATGACCATACAGACATTAAAGATGACATCAGACGGAATCATGCATCATTTGCAATGAGTGAACAACATTCCGCTTGTACCACAGCATCCAAAAGAGCAAAAAACACCAGAGTAAGTGTTAATTACTTTAATAGCTTGGATAGAATAGAGTAGAGAATAGCCTATGATGGAGGATTAAATGAACTGAATGGTCATTGTCTTTCAAGGCTAGAGGGAAGATTGCTGAGTACTCAGATGGTTCGAGTGAAGATGAGTTATCTGTTAGTGAGGAGGAGTATATTCCTGACACATCAGAGAGTTACACATCAGATAGTAGCATGAGCTTTATTGCTTCACCAAAAGGTAAAGGAAAAAAGTTACAGACTTTGCCAGTCCAGACCAGTTCAGCTGTGAACAGAATCAAAAAGTTCAGCATTAAAAGCAGCGGTGACTTAGGGAGCTCCCAGATCCACGACATAGCCAAAGTTCCTGACAAATCTTCCATTCTTGACAGCGCAGCATCAGTAGTTATCCCAGCTATAATTAAAAAGAGAGGTGGATTGAGAATGTACAGCAAAAAACAACAGTGCTTTTTTTGTGACGGTGCTTTTACAAAAATTTCTAGACACCTGGAACGAAAGCATAGAAATGAGGTAGAGGTAGCGAAAGCATTAAGTCATCCAAAGGGCTCAAAAGAAAGGAGGATGCAACTGGAGTATCTACGTAACAAAGGGAACTTTGCTTACAATAGTACTGTTATTAATACAGGTGCAGGACTGATGATTCCGCGGAAACTGCCCAAAAAGAACCTGGATGGGGAAAGTTTTATGCACTGCATTTACTGCAAAGGACTCTTCTTAAAGAAAACTCTGTGGCGACATGTCAAGGTTTGCAAATTCAAGCCTGGTGACGAGAAGCCGAAACCTGGAAAAACCCGTGTCCAGGTTCTTTGTGGCTTTGCACAACCTCCCCCACCAGGAGTAACTCATGGTGTTTGGAAGCTGTTAAATTCAATGAACCAGGACCGAGTGGCCCTTGAAACTAGAAATGACTGGTGCATTTTAGAGTTAGGAAAGCATCTTTACAACAAGTATGGATCAAGAGTTAAAATGCATGAACACATCCGCCAAAAGATGAGGGAGCTTGGAAGACTCCTAATATGTGCGAGAGAGGTTTCCCCACTTACATCTATTAAAGAGCTCATTCATCCCACAAACTTCATGCATACCATCAATGCAGTTAAAAGGGCTGCTGGCTACAATGAAGAGACCAATGTATTTGAAAAGGCTAGTGTGGCTGTGAAACTTGGACAGAGTCTGAACAAAATCGCAATGCTCATTGAGAGCCACTCTACTATTAGTGGAGATGAAGAGACAGGAAAAATTGCGAACAGCTTTCAACAGCTTTATCAGTCTAGATGGCCTGAATACATTTCTTCAACAGCCCGGCGAACACTGGAGGAAGCAAAGTGGAATTCCCCACAATTACTTCCATTCACTGAAGATGTTAAACTCCTTCATATATATCTTGACGAGCAAGAGAAGACCTATCGCAAACTATTGTTAACACAGCCATCATCTCAGCACTGGGCAAAACTGGCCAAGATCACGTTAACTCAGGTTATGCTTTTCAATCGTAGACGAGAAGGGGAAGTGTCACAAATGCCGTTGTCTGCATACATCTCCAGCAACCAATCGGAGGCTCATCCAGATATTAGCATGGCCCTCATAGATTTAGAAAATAAACTATGTCAGTACTTCAAGCGTGTAGAAATCAGAGGCAAAAGAGGCAGAAAGGTTCCTGTGCTTCTCACACCTTCCATGCAAGAATCAATCAGCCTGCTTATTGAAAATCGGAGTAGGTGTGGAATACCAAATGAAAATCCTTTCCTCTTTGCACGTCCATCTGCAATGACGTTTTTCAGAGGCTCTGATTGCATTCGAGAATTTGCTGTTGCATGCAGCGCAAAAAATCCTCAGACTCTTACTTCAACAAAGTTGAGGAAACAGATCGGGACACTTTCTGAAGTTCTTAATCTTAGCAACACAGAGCTAGATCAGTTGGCAGACTTTCTAGGCCATGACATTCGAGTTCATCGTCAATTTTACAGGTTACCCGAAGGCACCCTCCAACTGGCCAAAATTAGTAAAATTTTTCTGGCCCTCGAAAAAGGACGCTTGGCAGACTTCAAAGGGCGAAATCTTAATGAAATCAACATTGATCCAGAAGGTACTATACACTGTACACAACATGGGTTCAGATTTTGGGAATGCTTTGAATAACATTACCTTGTGTTTTAAATTATATATTTCTGTATTTTCTACCTTTAGAGGAAGTTACAGTGGACAGTGATTTGGAGGAGTCCCCTTCTAGTTTGAAAGGTAATGATTACATGTTGTCAGTTTGTTCCATTTATGTTTGCCCAATTAATGGGACATCGGTTGCCCATTTCTGAGTTCATGAGTTGGACTGATTCACGGAATGTCCGCAAAATACCCGTCTGCCGACTCTGAAACCCGGAAGCAGTTCAAGCGGATGATGTAGCACGTCGGCATTGTGTGATTATTGAGAGCGCAGAGAGAGAACAAAACAAAACGCTGTTTTGAAGCGAATTAGAAGCACAAAGCGAGGATTCAGCAGACGTGAGAAAGGCGTTTATAAAGCATATTGTGACGAGTGGGGCGGGGACTGAGGCGGGAACTGGCGGACAATCAAATAAAGACTTTAATTCCAAAATAAACACAAAACTCTTTTGTATCCTTCCAATCTCCTCCATGGGACTTGAGACCGGTGGGTTGAGCAAGTGTCGCTCATCTTCAATCACTCCACCGGCCTTGCTCCGTTCCCACGGCTCTCGGCCCCGCCCCACTCCTCACACATATTATATATATATATATATATATATATATATATATATATATATATATATATATATATATATATATATATATATATATACTTAGTGTTTATTGCTCTTTTGAAGCTGACAACTCAACCATCTGGAGTCTGTTGACGTACACTATATGCCGAAATTGTCACAGATGGGTCTGTTTCTTCCTCTTCTTATCACAGCACTCGCCCAAACCTGGCTCCTGATCAGGCACACCTGCACCCCATGAGCGCTCCAATTAACTCACTCATCAAGCCCCACATAAAAGCACACACCTCAGAATCATTCACCAACTGGTCTCGTAAACTCTACGTGGACTCTACCCTTGGTATCCTTATCCTAAGCAAGCTATTACCTACCTATGAATCTTACCACCTGTCTCCTTCCTCAGTGATCCCTTCCGTCTCCAGCTCAATTCTCCAGTCGAGGTGTCTGTTTCCCGTCAGTCCTGGTCTCCACTCTTCGTCTCTACGAGTCTCCTGTAAGGCAAGAAAGATCAAATTATTTCCTGGATCATCCTCTAGACGAATCTCAGTGCTGGCATACTCACCTGAACAATCTCCACTCAGCTCCTTTGCTGTCCTGTTGTTTAATAAACTTCGCTGTTGTTTACTTACCTCTTAGTCCGACCAGTGACCATTACAGAAGATCAAACCAATACAGAAGATGAGGCTTGAGCTGGCATCCATTAATGTGGACCCGAGGGATGGTGAGCATAGCCCTTCAGGAGCCACAATTTTTATCCTCCATGACGGCCAAGATCTAGAGGGTTTTGTGCAGGAGTTTGTGAATTATGGTCAACTCGCCGCATTAGGATGACCTTACCTTAATGGAGGGATTCTGGTGCAGGTTGAAGGAAGATATCCATCTCTTCATGCTGAGAGCTGATCCATGCTGGTCATTGAAGAATTACATTAACTTCGCGCTGTGGATCGCCAGATCAGACTTCACCGTGGACGAGGCGAATTCCCGTCCGCAGTCGTCACATGTGGCTGCCCCTCCGCTATCAGTTCCACCTGCTGTTCCCAAGCTGAGCTCGGATTTTCCAGCCGCCGGTGCCTCAAGTCCTGAATCACTGTCCGTGGCTCCGCTGTTCAGCCCGCACTCATGCCCGCCACCATCCATGGCCAACACGAGTCCGTAGCCGTCCACGGCTCACTCAGGCTGGGTTCCATCTGTGGCAAAGTCTGTGCCGCTGACCAAAGCAAGATTAATGCCGCCAGAGGGTTCCATGGCAAGCCCCGTTAACATCAAGATGCCCGCACCTCGCAAGTCCCCTTTAAAGCCTGCTCCTCGGAAATAACCTCCCCTGTGGCCGATTCCCCAGAACTCACCCTAGTTTCTCCTGAGCACCCATCAGTTCCTGTAGGCAAACCAGGAGGGACACTTCTCCCGGAGTTCTCAGCTCCTCTCCTCCCCTCAGAGCCTTCATCTCCCTTGGCTCCACTGGTTCTGTCCAGCTCTCCTCCTCCAGAGCCTCCACTGGTTCTGTCCAGCTCTCCTCCAGAGCCTCCGCTGGTCCCGTCCAGCTCCGCTCCTCTAGAGTGTCCTTAAGTGCCAGCTTCTCCTGAGCGCCCACCAGAGCCCACTCCTCCTCAGCGCCCCCATGAACCTAAGACCCTGGACTTTCCCAAGAATATTTTTTTGGGGGGGGGGGGGGCTATATAGCCATGGCTGAATTAAGGGTGGGTAGGCTATGGGCCAAGGTTATCATCCTTGAGCTGCCTGCTCCGCCATGGCCCCCCAGGTACCTGATCCGCCATGGCCTTCTGGATCTAGGCTATAGAATATGGATATAGGCTACATTATCCCATACATTTATTTATTTGTGGTGGTTGAAATTGCTAAATAAACACGAGCACTGCACATTTCAAAATTAATATTGATATCGGAATGATATCTTATAGACCGAAATTAAGAAATGTATTGTGATGTAAATTTTGGCCATATTGTCCTGCCCTGACCCTGACTGCACCTCAGGAACTTTGTATTCTTGAGATGACTGTCTTTTTGCTGCAGAGACTTGTCAATACTCAAGACTGGCTTAATTTTTACTTTCAGAATGCACCACAATATCATCACCGCAGCACACTGTTTGTGAGAACAGCACACTTCCAGAAGACCCAGTCTCCAAAAAAAAGAGAGGTATGATCATTTTACTTACACCTCACTTATTGCTGATTGTCCTGAAAAAAAATTTCCTTTTGCATCAGGATTCTATTTACAACATGTTTTTGACGCATTTTAGTATTCTAACTATGGGTGAGCCAATTAAAGGGATAGGTGCTGTTGATTTACTCTCCCTCAGTGCTAATGTATCCGCTGAGAGAGCAGCCTTAGCTCGGCTAGTGCTTCCCACATTTTCCGCTGACTCTGATGTCTGTGTAGTGATTAAGCAAGAGGTACACTTCGTTTTGGGTAGGCTATATCTAACATGCATTCGTGGTCTCATGAATCTATTAGTTGTTCCTGGTCGTCGTTTTGGCTGAGCACAAATTATGTTTAACTTTATATATTTATTCGGAATTTTACCAAATTAAAACTGACATTAACAAAAAGAGGCAGAGTTGTGCCTATGTCGTGCTTTCCCCCATACACCACGCCTACCAAGTAAGGGTACTATTGGCAGTGAAAGCACAAGCCTGATCAAGGTTACCTGTACCGAATCGAATTGAACTGTACTGAACTGTACTGTACCGTACCACTCATTTGCATAAGACCACTGGTTAATGCATTGTTGATGCAAGTGCTTCTCATGAGTAAAATGCTAATGTGTTCCCCCCACAGGTTACGTTAAGAAGACGGCCTGGAACAAACATGAGATACAGGCTGTGGAGAAGCATATGATGAGGTTTATTAACAACCGCAAAATTCCAGGAAAGGCGGACTGCATGAGGTGTAAAGAGGCGGAACCACTTGCACTTAAAAATAGAGAGTGGTCCACACTTAAATTTTACATCAAAAATCGAATCTCCGCTCTAAACAGAAAAGATCTGCCAAATTAATTGACACACTGGCAGATTTAATTGTTCACTGGTAGAAACAAGCTTTTATAGTTTTAAAACAAGCTTCCATAGTCACATGGTTATAACGCAATAGACCATCAGTTCCATATTATTGTATGGAAATGTAGATTGTTCTTTCGAAAATTAAGGTTTTAAATAACTTTTTTTCATCCTTGTCTGCTTCAAATGTATAATTGTTTTTCTATAAACGCAAGCATGGTAGACTTTCATGCTAAAGTTATTGTACTTGTTTTCAAAAACTTGAGAATGCAGTGTTTGTCATGAAGGGTTTTATTAATTAATATATTTTTTTAAACAACTAGTGTTTACTGTGAACATCTTCATGAAGGATTTATACTAATGTTTGTTGACGACTGAAACTTATGCTAATGTTTCTTGACTTGACTATTTTGACGTACTGATGTTATGAGTTTTGAAAATGTATGTCATATACTGTATAACACTTTTTTTACTAAACCTTTTAAAGTACTAACAGTTAATTTTGTTTCTACATATAAAACAAACATCGACAAAATCAATTAAAGCATGGAGCAAATTGTAGCTCCTGTTCTGTCTAAAGTACGCAGATTCTCTTTTGTGTGTGAGTTCGATCCCCACAATGACCAAAGACTGGTGTTGAGTGTGTGAGTCCAGTCCCCACAATGACCAAAGACTGGTGTTGAGTGTGTTTAGATTCGATCCCCACAATGGCCAAAGACTGGTGTTGAGTGTGTTTAGATTCGATCCCCACAATGGCCAAAGACTGGTGTTGAGTGTGTTTAGATTCGATCCCCACAATGGCCAAAGACTGGTGTTGAGTGTGTTTAGATTCGATCCCCACAATGGCCAAAGACTGGTGTTGAGTGTGTTTAGATTCGATCCCCACAATGACCAAAGACTGGTGTTGAGTGTGTGAGTCCAGTCCCCACAATGACCAAAGACTGGTGTTGAGTGTGTGAGTCCAGTCCCCACAATGACCAAAGACTGGTGTTGAGTGTGTTTAGATGTGATCCCCACAATGACCAAAGACTGGTGTTGAGTGTGTTTAGATGTGATCCCCACAATGACCAAAGACTGGTGTTGAGTGTGTGAGTCCAGTCCCCACAATGACCAAAGACTGGTGTTGAGTGTGTTTAGATGTGATCCCCACAATGACCAAAGACTGGTGTTGAGTGTGTGAGTCCAGTCCCCACAATGACCAAAGACTGGTGTTGAGTGTGTTTAGATGTGATCCCCACAATGACCAAAGACTGGTGTTGAGTGTGTGAGTCCAGTCCCCACAATGACCAAAGACTGGTGTTGAGTGTGTGAGTCCAGTCCCCACAATGACCAAAGACTGGTGTTGAGTGTGTGAGTCCAGTCCCCACAATGACCAAAGACTGGTGTTGAGTGTGTGAGTCCAGTCCCCACAATGACCAAAGACTGGTTGTGTGTTTGCCGGTCCCCAGATATACTCAATACCTGAAATGTCCCCACAAGTGACCACTGTGTCAGGTTTAGAATTTATTTAGTGAAATATTTGTAATCTGAAGAGATACTTTTAAAAAGGCTTTGTAGTTTTTGTCAAATATTTTTTTTTAGTTCTGTAGGATCATAGGAAAGGGTGGTCCCCACTATGTAGCAATCCTGACAGGTGACCCCCACAATGCACAAAAACAAGTATGTGTGTGTGTGTGTGTGTGTGTATAGACACCTGTGTGTGTGTGTGAGTGTATAGACACCTGTGTGTGTGTGTGTGTGTGTGTGTGTGTATAGACACCTGTGTGTGTGTGTGTGTGTGTATAGACACCTGTGTGTGTGTGTGTGTGTGTGTGTGTATAGACACCTGTGTGTGTGTGTGTGTGTGTGTGTGTGTGTGTATAGACACCTGTGTGTGTGTGTGTGTGTGTGTGTGTGTGTGTGTGTATAGACACCTGTGTGTGTGTGTGTGTGTGTGTATAGACACCTGTGTGTGTGTGTATAGACACCTGTGTGTGTGTGTGTGTGTGTGTGTGTGTATAGACACCTGTGTGTGTGTGTGTGTGTGTGTGTATAGACACCTGTGTGTGTGTGTATAGACACCTGTGTGTGTGTGTGTGTGTGTGTGTGTGTGTGTATAGACACCTGTGTGTGTGTGTGTGTGTGTATAGACACCTGTGTGTGTGTGTGTGTGTGTGTGTATAGACACCTGTGTGTGTGTGTGTGTATAGACACCTGTGTGTGTGTGTATAGACACCTGTGTGTGTGTGTGTGTGTGTGTGTGTGTGTGTGTATAGACACCTGTGTGTGTGTGTGTGTGTGTGTGTGTGTGTGTGTATAGACACCTGTGTGTGTGTGTGTGTATAGACACCTGTGTGTGTGTGTGTGTGTGTGTGTGTGTGTGTGTGTGTGTATAGACACCTGTGTGTGTGTGTGTGTGTGTGTGTGTGTGTGTGTGTGTATAGACACCTGTGTGTGTGTGTGTGTGTGTGTGTGTGTGTGTGTGTGTGTGTGTGTGTGTGTGTGTGTGTGTATAGACACCTGTGTGTGTGTGTGTGTGTGTGTGTGTGTGTGTGTGTGTGTGTATAGACACCTGTGTGTGTGTGTGTGTGTGTGTGTGTGTGTGTGTGTATAGACACCTGTGTGTGTGTGTGTGTGTGTGTGTGTGTGTGTGTGTGTGTGTGTGTATAGACACCTGTGTGTGTGTGTGTGTGTGTGTGTGTGTATAGACACCTGTGTGTGTGTGTGTGTATAGACACCTGTGTGTGTGTGTGTGTATAGACACCTGTGTGTGTGTGTGTGTATAGACACCTGTGTGTGTGTGTGTGTGTATAGACACCTGTGTGTGTGTGTGTGTGTATAGACACCTGTGTGTGTGTGTGTGTGTATAGACACCTGTGTGTGTGTGTGTGTGTGTGTGTGTGTGTGTGTGTGTGTATAGACACCTGTGTGTGTGTGTGTATAGACACCTGTGTGTGTGTGTGTGTGTGTGTGTATAGACACCTGTGTGTGTGTGTGTGTGTATAGACACCTGTGTGTGTGTGTGTGTGTGTGTATAGACACCTGTGTGTGTGTGTGTGTGTGTGTATAGACACCTGTGTGTGTGTGTGTGTGTGTGTGTATAGACACCTGTGTGTGTGTGTGTGTGTGTGTGTGTGTATAGACACCTGTGTGTGTGTGTGTGTGTGTGTGTGTGTGTGTGTATAGACACCTGTGTGTGTGTGTGTGTGTGTGTGTGTGTGTGTGTGTGTATAGACACCTGTGTGTGTGTGTGTGTGTGTGTGTGTGTGTATAGACACCTGTGTGTGTGTGTGTGTGTGTGTGTGTGTGTGTGTGTAGACACCTGTGTGTGTGTGTGTGTGTGTGTGTGTGTGTGTGTGTGTGTGTGTATAGACACCTGTGTGTGTGTGTGTGTGTGTATAGACACCTGTGTGTGTGTGTGTGTGTGTGTGTGTGTGTGTGTGTATAGACACCTGTGTGTGTGTGTGTGTGTGTGTGTATAGACACCTGTGTGTGTGTGTGTGTGTGTGTGTATAGACACCTGTGTGTGTGTGTGTGTGTATAGACACCTGTGTGTGTGTGTGTGTGTGTGTGTGTGTGTGTATAGACACCTGTGTGTGTGTGTGTGTGTGTGTGTGTGTGTGTATAGACACCTGTGTGTGTGTGTGTGTGTGTGTGTGTATAGACACCTGTGTGTGTGTGTGTGTGTGTGTGTGTGTGTGTGTGTGTGTGTGTAGACACCTGTGTGTGTGTGTGTGTGTGTGTGTGTGTGTGTGTGTGTGTGTGTATAGACACCTGTGTGTGTGTGTGTGTGTGTATAGACACCTGTGTGTGTGTGTGTGTGTGTGTGTGTGTGTGTGTGTGTATAGACACCTGTGTGTGTGTGTGTGTGTGTGTGTATAGACACCTGTGTGTGTGTGTGTGTGTGTGTGTGTATAGACACCTGTGTGTGTGTGTGTATAGACACCTGTGTGTGTGTGTGTATAGACACCTGTGTGTGTGTGTGTGTGTGTGTGTGTGTGTGTGTATAGACACCTGTGTGTGTGTGTGTATAGACACCTGTGTGTGTGTGTGTGTGTGTGTGTGTGTGTGTGTGTGTGTGTGTGTGTATAGACACCTGTGTGTGTGTGTGTGTGTGTAGACACCTGTGTGTGTGTGTGTGTGTGTGTGTAGACACCTGTGTGTGTGTGTGTGTGTGTGTGTGTGTGTGTGTGTGTAGACACCTGTGTGTGTGTGTGTGTGTGTGTGTGTGTGTGTGTGTATAGACACCTGTGTGTGTGTGTGTGTGTGTGTGTGTGTATAGACACCTGTGTGTGTGTGTGTGTGTGTGTGTATAGACACCTGTGTGTGTGTGTGTGTGTGTGTGTGTGTGTATATAGACACCTGTGTGTGTGTGTGTGTGTGTGTGTGTGTGTGTATAGACACCTGTGTGTGTGTGTGTGTGTATAGACACCTGTGTGTGTGTGTGTGTGTGTGTGTGTGTATAGACACCTGTGTGTGTGTGTGTGTGTGTGTGTGTGTGTGTGTGTGTATAGACACCTGTGTGTGTGTGTGTGTGTGTGTGTGTGTGTGTGTGTGTGTGTATAGACACCTGTGTGTGTGTGTGTGTGTGTGTGTGTATATAGACACCTGTGTGTGTGTGTGTGTGTGTGTGTGTGTATAGACACCTGTGTGTGTGTGTGTGTGTATAGACACATGTGTGTGTGTGTGTGTGTGTGTGTGTGTGTGTGTATAGACACCTGTGTGTGTGTGTGTGTGTATAGACACCTGTGTGTGTGTGTGTGTGTGTGTGTGTGTGTGTGTGTGTATAGACACCTGTGTGTGTGTGTGTGTGTGTGTGTGTGTGTGTATAGACACCTGTGTGTGTGTGTGTGTGTATAGACACCTGTGTGTGTGTGTGTGTGTGTGTGTGTGTATAGACACCTGTGTGTGTGTGTGTGTGTGTGTGTGTGTGTATAGACACCTGTGTGTGTGTGTGTGTGTGTGTGTGTGTGTATAGACACCTGTGTGTGTGTGTGTGTGTGTGTGTGTGTGTGTGTATGTATAGACACCTGTGTGTGTGTGTGTGTGTGTGTGTGTGTGTATAGACACCTGTGTGTGTGTGTGTGTGTGTGTGTATAGACACCTGTGTGTGTGTGTGTGTGTATAGACACCTGTGTGTGTGTGTGTGTGTATAGACACCTGTGTGTGTGTGTGTGTATAGACACCTGTGTGTGTGTGTGTGTATAGACACCTGTGTGTGTGTGTATAGACACCTGTGTGTGTGTGTGTGTGTGTGTAGACACCTGTGTGTGTGTGTGTGTATGTATATAGACACCTGTGTGTGTGTGTGTGTGTGTGTGTGTGTGAGTGTGTGTGTGTGTGTATATAGACACCTGTGTGTGTGTGTGTGTGTGTGTGTGTGTGAGTGTGTGTATATAGACACCTGTGTGTGTGTGTGTGTGTGTGTGTGAGTGTGTGTATATAGACACCTGTGTGTGTGTGTGTGTATATAGACACCTGTGTGAGTGTGTGTGTGTGTGTGTGTGTGTGTGTATGTATATAGACACCTGTGTGAGTGTGTGTGTGTGTGTGTGTGTGTGTGTGTGTGTGTGTGTATATAGACACCTGTGTGTGTGTGTGTGTGTGTGTGTGAGTGTGTGTATATAGACACCTGTGTGTGTGTGTGTGTATATAGACACCTGTGTGTGTGTGTGTGTGTGTGTGTGTGTATAGACACCTGTGTGTGTGTGTGTGTGTGTATAGACACCTGTGTGTGTGTGTGTGTGTGTGTGTGTGTGTATAGACACCTGTGTGTGTGTGTGTGTGTGTGTGTGTGTGTGTGTATAGACACCTGTGTGTGTGTGTGTGTGTGTGTGTGTGTGTGTGTATAGACACCTGTGTGTGTGTGTGTGTATGTATAGACACCTGTGTGTGTGTGTGTGTGTGTGTGTGTGTGTATAGACACCTGTGTGTGTGTGTGTGTGTGTATAGACACCTGTGTGTGTGTGTGTGTGTATAGACACCTGTGTGTGTGTGTGTGTGTGTATAGACACCTGTGTGTGTGTGTGTGTATAGACACCTGTGTGTGTGTGTGTGTATAGACACCTGTGTGTGTGTGTATAGACACCTGTGTGTGTGTGTGTGTGTGTGTAGACACCTGTGTGTGTGTGTGTGTATGTATATAGACACCTGTGTGTGTGTGTGTGTGTGTGTGTGTGTGAGTGTGTGTGTGTGTGTATATAGACACCTGTGTGTGTGTGTGTGTGTGTGTGTGTGAGTGTGTGTATATAGACACCTGTGTGTGTGTGTGTGTGTGTGTGTGAGTGTGTGTATATAGACACCTGTGTGTGTGTGTGTGTATATAGACACCTGTGTGAGTGTGTGTGTGTGTGTGTGTGTGTGTGTATGTATATAGACACCTGTGTGAGTGTGTGTGTGTGTGTGTGTGTGTGTGTGTGTGTGTGTGTGTGTGTGTGTATATAGACACCTGTGTGTGTGAGGGGTTTGCTGCAGGTCTCTTCTCTCGGTCTCTTCCTCACTGGAGCTGCTGGCGGTGGCATCAATGTCCTGAACACAAGAAACATCAAGTCACTCACGTGTATCTAACTAACTAACCATAACTAACCCATCCTCAATCTTAAACCCAGAGGACTTCACAACACACAAGGTTAAGCCAAAACCCTGCAACATTTGAACACATTCAGATTCAAATACAGCAGACAATCAATGTTTGATCATGTGTCAGGGCGAAACACTAACAGGAAATATTAGAGAAATATACAGCACATAATCGAACACAGAAACAGGGCAGACCTGCTGTCATCTGCTGCACTGACATCCTTCTCCAAAACATCTGTGGAGATCTGAGGACACACACACACACACATCAGGTGAGTCTCATAATGACAGTCCTACAGTCACTCAAACACACACACACACACACACCTGTGCTTCCTGTTCCTCTTCTGCATAGTGTTGCTTTGGACTGGAGCCGCTGTCTGCTCCATCTGGCGCTGCATCCTCCCCCTGACACACACACACACACACACACACACACACACACACACAGGTTTAGCGAGCGTGATGTGGTCAGTGTTCAGGACTCAGTGTCAGTGACTCTCACCTGCAGCAGGAAGCTGCTCTGGTTGCACACAGGATACTGCACCGCGCCGCTGCTGGGCTGTGATTGGCTGGAGCTGCTCCAGAAGGCACCGGGGTACGTGGAATAGGAGCTCGGGTAACCGTACCACGACTGACCGCCGTAGCTGTGATTTGCAGAGTATCCGTGTGTGGGGTAAACTGAAGGAGAACACAGCGCATCAGCTCAGCAGCACAAGAGACACACACACACACAGAAACTAAAAACACTCGCAGATGGGGAGCCATCTGATTAAGCACATAGGTATTTCTTATATATTCTATATATATATATATATCCAGTTGTGGCCAAAAGTTTTGAGAATTACATAAATATTGGAAATTGGAAAAGTTGCTGCTTAAGTTTTTATAATAGCAATTTGCATATACTCCAGAATGTTATGGAGAGTGATCAGATGAATTGCATAGTCCTTCTTTGCCATGAAAATTAACTTAATCCCAAAAAAACCTTTCCACTGCATTTGATTGCTGTCATTAAAGGAGCTGCTGAGATCATTTCAGTAATCGTCTTGTTAACTCAGGTGAGAATGTTGACGAGCACAAGGCTGGAGATCATTATGTCAGGCTGATTGGGTTAGAATGGCAGACTTGACATGTTAAAAGGAGGGTGATGCTTGCAATCATTGCGTTGCATAAAAATGGCTTCACAGGCAAGGATATTGTGGCTACTAAGATTGCACCTAAATCAACAATTTATAGGATCATCAAGAACTTCAAGGAAAGAGGTTCAATTCTTGTAAAGAAGGCTTCAGGGCGTCCAAGAAAGTCCAGCAAGCGCCAGGATGGTCTCCTAAAGAGGATTGAGCTGCGGGATCGGAGTGCCACCAGTGCAGAGCTTGCTCAGGAATGGCAGCAGGCAGGTGTGAGCGCATCTGCACGCACAGTGAGGCCAAGACTTTTGGAAGATGGCCTGGTGTCAAGAAGGGCAGCAAAGAAGCCACTTCTCTCCAAAAAAAACATCAGGGACAGATTGATCTTCTGCAGAAAGTATAGTGAATGGACTGCTGAGGACTGGGGCAAAGTCATATTCTCCGATGAAGCCCCTTTCCGATTGTTTGGGGCATCTGGAAAAAGGCTTGTCCGGAGAAGAAAAGGTGAGCGCTACCATCAGTCCTGTGTCATGCCAACAGTAAAGCATCCTGACACCATTCATGTGTGGGGTTGCTTCTCATCCAAGGGAGTGGGCTCACTCACAATTCTGCCCAAAAACACAGCCATGAATAAAGAATGGTACCAAAACACCCTCCAACAGCAACTTCTTCCAACAACCCAACAACAGTTTGGTGAAGATCAATGCATTTTCCAGCACGATGGAGCACCGTGCCATAAGGCAAAAGTGATAACTAAGTGGCTCGGGGACCAGAATGTTGAAATTTTGGGTCCATGGCCTGGAAACTCCCCAGATCTTAATCCCATTGAGAACTTGTGGTCAATCCTCAAGAGGCGGGTGGACAAACAAAAACCCACTAATTCTGACAAACTCCAAGAAGTGATTATGAAAGAATGGGTTGCTATCAGTCAGGATTTGGCCCAGAAGTTGATTGAGAGCATGCCCAGTCGAATTGCAGAGGTCCTGAAAAAGAACACTGCAAATACTGACTCTTTGCATAAATGTCATGTAATTGTCGATAAAAGCCTTTGAAACGTATGAAGTGCTTGTAATTATATTTCAGTACATCACAGAAACAACTGAAACAAAGATCTAAAAGCAGTTTAGCAGCAAACTTTTTGAAAACTAATATTTAGTGTGAAAGTGTGAGTGTGAAGTGACATTCAGCCAAGTATGGTGACCCATACTCAGAATTTGTGCTCTGCATTTAACCCATCCAAAATGCACACACACAGAGCCGTGAACACACACACACACACACCCGGAGCAGTGAACACACACACACACTGTGAACACACACCCGGAGCAGTGTTCATCATTTATGCTGCGGCGCCCGGGGAGCAGTTGGGGGTTCGATGCCTTGCTCAAGGGCACCTAAGTCGTGGTATTGAAGGTGGAGAGAGAACTGTACATGCACTCCCCCCACCCACAATTCCTGCCGGCCCGGGACTCGAACTCACAACCTTTCGATTGGGAGTCCGACTCTCTAACCATTAGGCCACGACTTCCCACTATTTGTAAGTCTCAAAACTTTTGGCCACGACTGTAAATATAACACACACCAAAGAGTTAGACAGTCTCTCTGTCTATATTATGAAAACTGGTAAAACAAATGAAAAATATTATAAATAGTTAAATTCCTATTAGTAATTCCACATTGTAATAGCCTATGTTTTAATATTCAGGAGGAGCGAGTGTTCGCATGTGCATGGTTGCCAGATCAGAATAAGCAAAACACCAGGAAGAAAATGTATCTATAAACCAGCTCTGATTGAACTCTTGATATCTGTAGAGCAGTCCACAGTAAGATTTTACATCGTCGTCAAAATTATTCAGATATTATCGCTAATATCACCCAGCCCTACCCAAAACACACTTCAAGAAAAAAAACATTTAACAGAGTTTGTTCACAGACGTCTAACGGGAACAAACCGCTGGGAGCAAATCAGATGTGTGTCCATATATTAGATCGTGTCAGTCGAGCTAAACCGTGTTCAGAAACATCACGTTACACACATCAGTTTACATGAACAGCAAAAAGATGCTCGCTGTGAGCTTTAAAGCATGAATTCCTTCTGCAAAAGGCCTGGAATGAGCCGTTTCCTTCAGTGTGTGATCAGTTCAGAACACAAGCATCGGCTCAAAGCAGAACAACACACACCTGGAGCAGAACAACACACACCTGGAGCAGAACAACACACACCTGGAGCAGAACAACACACACCTGGAGCAGAACAACACACACCTGGAGCAGAACAACACACACCTGGAGCAGAACAACACACACCTGGAGCAGAACAACACACACCTGGAGCAGAACAACACACACCTGGAGCAGAAGAACACACACCTGGAGCAGGAGCTGTGGAGGGATACGATGACACCATCCTCGAGTGATCCGCCCGCACCTGAACAACAACAGACGATCACACACTACACTCAATGCAGAACACACACACACACTCTCTCTCACACACTACACTCAATGCAGGACACACACACACACTCTCTCTCACACACTACACTCAATGCAGGACACACACACACACTCTCTCTCACACACTACACTCAATGCAGGACACACACACTCTCTCTCACACACTACACTCAATGCAGGACACACACACACACACACACACACACACACTACACTCAATGCAGGACACACACACACACACTACACTCAATGCAGGACACACACACACACACACTCTCTCACACACTACACAATGCAGGACACACACACACACACACACTCTCTCACACACTACACTCAATGCAGGACACACACACACACACACACACTACACTCAATGCAGGACACACACACACACCCACACAC
>NW_026775106.1:312500-320000 GCF_963082965.1 Carassius carassius | reverse complement strand
CACACACACACTCTCAATGCACAACACACACACACACACTCTCAATGCACAACACACACACACACACTCTCAATGCACAACACACACACACACACTCTCAATGCACAACACACACACACACACTCTCAATGCACAACACACACACACACACACTCTCTCTCTCTCACACTACACTCAATGCACAACACACACACACACACACTCTCTCTCACACACTACACACACCGTGTCCAGGAGACTCTCGCACAGCTTCTTGGCCGCGTCCAGTCCTGCAGCGTTCGGGTGGCTGTAGGACACACATGAGGTCAGAAACAGGCGTGTGATCACAGAAGCGTGAGGAGTGAGCGGAGTGTTACCTGATGTACAGATAGAGCGGCTCGAAGGACTCGCGGCGGGACGCCTGCTCGATGTATCCGGAGCCTCGGCCTCGCAGGAACACACGAGCGCCGGTCTCTGACTGAATGTGCTGCAGGTACGAGCCGGACGGTCCCTCCACACGCTCTCTCACGTTACAGGACGCCTGCGACTGCTCCAGGCCTACAAATATCTTAGTGTGCACAAAACTCTGCAACCAACAAGATGCCACAGTCATTCACTCCGCCTCCAAACACGTCATCAAAGCTGACAGCCTGACGCCTAGCGCTGGGGCTTCTGGGTAATGATCGGGCGGAGCGGCACGCATGTCGCCATCTGAAAGCAGATGCGCTGCAGGGTGAATGTGGTCTAAACTACAGCGGTGTGTGTGTGTGTGTGCTAGGAGTCTTGTGTATGCAGAACAAAACTTTAAATCACCTACAAATAGTGACAATCATCAATGACTGCAGGAGCGACGTCCCATCAACATTCAGTCCTTACTCTGATTACTGCAGACACATCATCAGATCCTGCTGACTGAACTCAACCCAAAAGAAGCTCATCATGTGGTTTCAGACCCGTGTGACGTAAACGAGACGCGCAGCAGTTCTCTCATTCTGTTCGAGGGTTTCACACACACACACACACACGTCTGCGAGACTCAGCAGCGGTCTCAAGAGTTTGGTCAGAATCAGTGTGTGAGGGTCAGACGTGTGTCAGCGGGCGCAGTGAACTCTGACCTCTGTCTGTAGGTAGGAGTCGTTCTGGCTGCTGTTTCTGTAGGAGGTGTGTATCAGCAGAGACCACATGCTCCGAGGCCCCGCCTTCTTAACCTCCACACACACACACACACACACACACACACACTCTCTCTTACCCCGGTGTGCGGCGGGGCCGGTTTGTGTCCAGGGACGGCGGGAGCGCGGGCAGCAGACGGGACGGTCTGACGGTACACCGGGACAGTGGGCATCACAGCGGGCTGCTGTCCACCCGACGAGCGCAGGACGTCCTCAGAGATGATCTCCTTTATCCTGGCCACTGCCTCTGACACCACACAAACACTTCCTGTTCAGTCTCAGGAATCAGCGGCAGTAAAGCACATTATCAGGAGTGAGTCAGTGATGTGTGTGTGTGTGTGTAAGAGATGAAGAGCTTGATGGAGGCTCTGCTTGCAGTGAATGTGAGCTTTAACACGTCTCATGTTTAGTCCTGCTTTGGGAAACTTCTTCAGCTCATATGAAAGTGTAGCGTTTAACCAATAAACATCTCCTTGGTTTGTAAAGTGGGTGCTAACTGCATCACAGGTGAAATAGACAAATGCTAGGGGCATCCAAAGGAGTTCATTTTTTTTTATAAGAACATTTTAATGTAAATGTAATGTGCACTATATATGAAACAATCAATATCGCATTAAAGATTAATGCCAAATTTATATCATGAAGGTTGTGACTTAATTAATCCTGAAACTGTTCACTTCAGACTGTGTCATGAAACAGTTTAGATGGCATTTTCCTTTCATCTTGACTGTGTATAACTCATTAAGTGTTTACAGCGTAATCAAGGAAACGATTAGGGCTGGGACAACGCGTCGAGCTCATCGATGACGTCGACGCAAAAAATACGTCGACGCAAAATATGCGCATCGATTCGTTGACCTGTTTTTATTTCTCTAAAAAACGTTTGCAAAACGTTTACCTTATGTGCGCTGAATATACGCGATGGCCGGATCAACATTCTGTCCAACGTTATATAACCAATCCAGGGGTTTTTCTGCATTGATCTTTTTTTTGGCGGCTGTCAAAGCGTTATTGAGTGACAGTGACAGGGCGCGTACGAGAGAGAGCCCCGGCTGCGCGCGCACTCACAGTCTTCAAACTACACGAGCGCTTCTTGCTCTCTCTCTCCCTCTCTCTCTCTCTCTCCCTCTCCCTCGTGCATATTAACCAAAATCATTAGACATGATAGAAAAAGGGCGGAACGCCAAAGTTTCACGTGGAGCATTCAGAGATTTTTTTTTCTCCATGACAGGCTGCTGGCTCCCACTGTTCATTATTTTTTTTTTTTGGAAAAGCACTCTCTGTATTAGCTTAAAGCCCTCAAGTTTACATTGGTTACTGTATTCTTTTAATTGCTCTAAACAAGTATTTTGGGTCACCTTTTTTGAAAGAAGAACTTTTTTATTGAATGCTAGGCCCTATGTGTTCAGTAAGCTTGTTTCAGTAAGCTATGTGTTTTCAAGGTTTTATTGAATGCTGTCTCTGACTAAGAATGCACTACTTTGCACTTGTTTAGTCTTTTATTTTGTAATTTTAAGAGCAATAAACATATATTGCAATGTTAAGGAATTCATGTTTTTTTCATTCAGATTTGTAAATCAACATGTATAAATTGTTAGTAGTCAATTAATGGGGAGATAATCGAAATCGAATCGGTCTGAAAAAATTAATCGTTAGATTTATCGATGCATGGAAAAAATAATCGCTAGATTAATCATTTAAAAACTAATCGTTTATCCCAGCCCTAGAAATGATGCATCTCTGCTGTTCCTCAAGCGCCACCTGCTGGCACAGAGTGAACTTACCCTTTCATTCAGCCCTTCTTCTGCTGTTTGGTATGATGTAGCCTAATCTCACAAAGCTAAAGTGAGACCATTCTGTTTTTACTTCGTTTTGAAATCAGTCTCATTTAGATCAAAACACACATACAGGCTAATAAAGCAACTGACCATATTCTTCATGCACTCATATTGTCATTCTTTTTTGCTTAAAATACATAAAAAAGTTAAGATCATTGCATCCATAAATCTAAGAACATCTGAAATGAAGAAATTTGGATGTTTTGGATGTTAAAGTTCTCTAACTTAAATAGCTAGCTGAGTTTGTCCATTATTTATATTTTGTGCAACTGTCTTACGTCATAAAGCGATGTAGTTTCTGTGTGAATGATCAGTGGAGCAGAGACTGAACTCCAGCACTTACTGTTGACTTGCTCCTGACGGCGGCCCTGAACATGAAGATACAGCGGTCTAGCCCTGAACACACACACACACACAGGCATTAGAGAGCAGATACACACACTCACACACACACTCGTGCATGAACACACACATCACTGGACTGATACTCACGCTCCTGCGCTGCTGTCCGTGTCGCTCATGTAAAGGCCTTTAGTGGACACCACTGCGCCGCTCAGCTGCCCGATCTACAGCACAGACAGCAGAGAGTCAACACGTGTGTGCAGATAGACACGCCGGCATCACGTGTGTGTGTGTCACAAACCTCGTCCTGAGTTTTGCCTTTGGTCAGCAGATCCCTGCACTCCATCGGCACGTCGTTTATGTCGACTTCAGCCACGATGAGCTCATCAGCGGAGACAGGAAGTGCTGGAGGCGCCTGCAAACACACAAACACACGTGAGCTCACAGAGCGACAGCAGAGCATCATGGGACACACGCCTGCAGGACGGTCAGTACTTTACTGGGCAGCGGCTGCAGTGGTTTCAGTTTGCCTTTGGCCATCAGCATGGCGTTTATTTTGGCCGCCATCGCCGCCGCCATCTCCACACCCCCCCGCGGAGCTGCAGACGCATCTGTGGGAGAAGAGACAGAGCCGCTGTCTGCTGTAGGACGATCCCATCTGCTGTTCACACACCTGCAGCGAACAGAGCACCGTGAGCACCGAGCGACAGACTGACACTGTGTGTGTGTGTGTGTGTGAGTGTGTGTGTGTGTGTGTGTGTGAGAGTGTGTGTGTGTGGTGATCGTAGGCCGCGGCGTACTCTCGCTCTCGGTCTGTTCTCATCACCACATGTTTCTGTCGGAGGAGAGTATCAACAGAGCTCCAGAGAGAGAGAGAGTCTGTCTTCATGTCCTCCAGTTACACATCAGACCGAAGTGAGTACTGAACACAACTCGCGCGCAGTCTGGTCAGCGATCCCTATCTCCATAGGTGTAATGGTTTTTATACTGTACTAACTGTATATTCTATGGCCCTACACCAACCCTACACCTAACCCTCACAGGAAACTTTGTGCATTTTAGATTTTCAAGAAACTTCATTCTGTGTAATTTATTAGCTTGTTTACCCGTGGGGACCTCAATTGTGACACGAGTCCACATGAGTCTGTGTGTATTCAGGTTTAAGTCCCCACCAGAATAGAAACACACACACACACACACACACACACACACACACACACACACACACACACACACACACGACTGCTATAAATTCAGTCTTTGAGAGCTGATGTTCAGCTGAATCTGAACTGTGTAGTATAGACCGTCACTGATTCTCTTATTTTCTCGTTTATTGCTGAGACTCAGACGCACACGAGCGTTTGATAAGAAGCGAGCGCTTATTCCGAGTTTTACAGAATAATGCTGACAAAAACGAACAGAATCAAACGGCTGAAGTTTCTCCTGTGAGCGGGGGATCTGAACAAACACTCACGGTGATCCAGACGCCATCACGACGCTGAAGTGCAGCTTTAAACCCAAAGTTTGCTCATCGATTTACAATCTCACAGACACACAGCGTGAGGCCTCAAGCGGAAGTCACGTGACACATCTGTTCTTCTGCCGCTTGTAGTGTGTTCAGCGGAGCCCCGCCCCCTCTGGCGCCGCCTACAGGCCTCCTGCGGAACTGAGCGCTGCACAAACGACCTTCGTGTATACATCATTGACACACAGTAAGATGTGTTTACATTTCCCTAACATTTTCTGAATTAAATCTGAAACCTTAAGGTTTTTACCTTTTTATGTTTTTATTTTATCTCTATTCAGTTCTAAAACCAGCCTTGATTGAGCTAAATTTAGCTCCACAAGCCAAAGGTCAAAGGTCAGATTCAACTCTGCACTTCCAATCTAAACAATATGAAAGCATCCTAGAGAACATCACTCTTTTGCTCCTGCGTCTGGACTTCAGTGTGTCCGGTCACGGGATCTTCTCTGTTCTGATGGATCCTTGTGATTAGTATCTTGTGATGTAGCTTCAGATGTATTGTCAAAAACAGATGGGATCAGAAGGAAGATGATCCAGAGTGTCTTGTTGTCTTCAGAGCATCATCGTTAGGTTTCTGTGTAGATCTGATCATCAGAACTGATTGTCGGTGATCTGGTTTGATCTTGGATCATCTGCTCGAGAGCGGCTTAATTCATGTAAACAGGATCAGATCACATCTTTAAACCAGAACTGATCTTTAGAATCTGTCTGCTACTTGATTACAAGAGTATCCTACTGAACCAGGGACAATCATTTAAAATAATCATTAAATACAATTATTTAAAGATTTATGATAATGTTGTGTAGTCCATAATAGCCTACTATTATTTACACAGCCAGTTTTATTCACTGAAAGATTTGTCATAAAATGACTTCATAACTCTGCTGGAGTCTTACACACAGATAATGTGGAGTCATGCAGTAGTTTGAGTGACAGATATTGTGGGCGGGGCTTGATGGAGCAGGAGACGCAGAGAACATGATCTTGAGCTTCAAGAGACTTTCATTAATGCGGTCACGTAATATAAAATTAAATGAATTGTTAATTACTACATTGAAATAAAAATGTAAAGACTCTACAAATATATATAAATCGCGAATCTAAATAATTGGGAATCATGTAAAAAAAAAAAGTGCACATTTCATCTATCTATTATATAACATTTATGTAGTTTTGTTCGCACATCTCCTTATAAAAGTCCAGAAATTAGTCAGGTGTCGGTTTAAATGATATGATGTCATTACCTTGCTGTCCGCCAGCCAATCAGAAGCCTCTGATCCACCTTTCTCAGTTTCTTATTTCTCTAGAAAAGCATCTTCACACTGAAGCTCACACACATCCGGTTCACGGTTCAGCACAAAATCTGTCCTGGATTTCTGCATTATTTAATGATAATCAAGCACAAATTTGATCCGAATCTCACCTGGACGTTAGTTTTATTATTGTGGTTTCATTTATTATTGTAGTTCTGCTTTACAATAAAAAATAGCTTTTTATTAAATCAAAAAAAGCAGTACAACAAATACTACAATGGTGTAGAAATACTTTACAATTTAAATAAACTCCTTTTGACATTACAGATGAGAATTTAAAGAGGAATTTGAAGAAGAGGTCATTTATCATGAAAATAATGTCACAATGCAAAAAAACCCCATTATATTTTGTATTTGGCAACATGATCTCATTTGTCTTGTAAGGTTCACACAGACTGCTCTGGATGGAGAGGAAGTGCTGCTGGGACGCTGTAGGAGATCATCACTGAGACACAAACTCTCCCTGATCAGAGACAAACACATGAAGAATGAGTCTCACAGGAGTCCCAGACGCTTCACATCGTTCCAGTGTAAAACTGATCCGCTACAAAAATATTGAGATTTACTTCATACAACGTGAGTGTGTTAAAAACTGCAGCAGTCCGTCGAGGGTCTCCGTATAAATAGAGCGTATAAAATAAGGCAGCAGTCTCGTCAGCAGATGGACCACAGAGAAACTGTGGAGGAGAACAAAATAACAACGTGATGCTTCCTGTCAGAGTCTGCAGACGTCACATACAACATCATCACCTTTGGTGTTTAGATCAGCTTTCATTCTGAGGCTTTGATTAGTTAACATGAGTCTCATCATTAGTTAATGGTAAAGAAGAAGAAATGGAACTGGACCAAACCAGCGCTCCACAGACGAGTGTTTGTATCGCTAGTGTTTCTTCACAGTCCGTCGATCACGCTAGCTCCGCTCATCCTCTCACACGTGTGTGTGTGTGTGTGTGTGTCACTCCGGCGGCGGCCGCAGACTGTGCAGCTTCTTCTCATCCAAACTCTTCAAGTATCTGAAGTTGTTGTCCAGATGCTGCATTAGATTGGGCAGATCGGCAAACGCTAGAAACACACAGAAGGCACTTTAGAAATAAAAACATTATTATTATTATTATTATTATTATTGTCAACATGCTCATCATTTTGATGACATTCAGTACATCTGTGTTCATGTTTTAAGATGGAAGGCTTTGTTAAATCAGAGGAGCATCACTTCAGCTCAAACACATCTGACAGTAGAACAGAAATCTGGAAGAAGGATCTGTTTCTCACCGTCCCAGGCGTCGAACATGTCTGTGATGAAGTGGAGCAGTGAACACACACACACACT
>NW_026775106.1:302500-307500 GCF_963082965.1 Carassius carassius | reverse complement strand
CCAAAAGAAGCTCATCATGTGGTTTCAGACCCGTGTGACGTAAACGAGACGCGCAGCAGTTCTCTCATTCTGTTCGAGGGTTTCACACACACACACACACACGTCTGCGAGACTCAGCAGCGGTCTCAAGAGTTTGGTCAGAATCAGTGTGTGAGGGTCAGACGTGTGTCAGCGGGCGCAGTGAACTCTGACCTCTGTCTGTAGGTAGGAGTCGTTCTGGCTGCTGTTTCTGTAGGAGGTGTGTATCAGCAGAGACCACATGCTCCGAGGCCCCGCCTTCTTAACCTCCACACACACACACACACACACACACACACACTCTCTCTTACCCCGGTGTGCGGCGGGGCCGGTTTGTGTCCAGGGACGGCGGGAGCGCGGGCAGCAGACGGGACGGTCTGACGGTACACCGGGACAGTGGGCATCACAGCGGGCTGCTGTCCACCCGACGAGCGCAGGACGTCCTCAGAGATGATCTCCTTTATCCTGGCCACTGCCTCTGACACCACACAAACACTTCCTGTTCAGTCTCAGGAATCAGCGGCAGTAAAGCACATTATCAGGAGTGAGTCAGTGATGTGTGTGTGTGTGTGTAAGAGATGAAGAGCTTGATGGAGGCTCTGCTTGCAGTGAATGTGAGCTTTAACACGTCTCATGTTTAGTCCTGCTTTGGGAAACTTCTTCAGCTCATATGAAAGTGTAGCGTTTAACCAATAAACATCTCCTTGGTTTGTAAAGTGGGTGCTAACTGCATCACAGGTGAAATAGACAAATGCTAGGGGCATCCAAAGGAGTTCATTTTTTTTTATAAGAACATTTTAATGTAAATGTAATGTGCACTATATATGAAACAATCAATATCGCATTAAAGATTAATGCCAAATTTATATCATGAAGGTTGTGACTTAATTAATCCTGAAACTGTTCACTTCAGACTGTGTCATGAAACAGTTTAGATGGCATTTTCCTTTCATCTTGACTGTGTATAACTCATTAAGTGTTTACAGCGTAATCAAGGAAACGATTAGGGCTGGGACAACGCGTCGAGCTCATCGATGACGTCGACGCAAAAAATACGTCGACGCAAAATATGCGCATCGATTCGTTGACCTGTTTTTATTTCTCTAAAAAACGTTTGCAAAACGTTTACCTTATGTGCGCTGAATATACGCGATGGCCGGATCAACATTCTGTCCAACGTTATATAACCAATCCAGGGGTTTTTCTGCATTGATCTTTTTTTTGGCGGCTGTCAAAGCGTTATTGAGTGACAGTGACAGGGCGCGTACGAGAGAGAGCCCCGGCTGCGCGCGCACTCACAGTCTTCAAACTACACGAGCGCTTCTTGCTCTCTCTCTCCCTCTCTCTCTCTCTCTCCCTCTCCCTCGTGCATATTAACCAAAATCATTAGACATGATAGAAAAAGGGCGGAACGCCAAAGTTTCACGTGGAGCATTCAGAGATTTTTTTTTCTCCATGACAGGCTGCTGGCTCCCACTGTTCATTATTTTTTTTTTTTGGAAAAGCACTCTCTGTATTAGCTTAAAGCCCTCAAGTTTACATTGGTTACTGTATTCTTTTAATTGCTCTAAACAAGTATTTTGGGTCACCTTTTTTGAAAGAAGAACTTTTTTATTGAATGCTAGGCCCTATGTGTTCAGTAAGCTTGTTTCAGTAAGCTATGTGTTTTCAAGGTTTTATTGAATGCTGTCTCTGACTAAGAATGCACTACTTTGCACTTGTTTAGTCTTTTATTTTGTAATTTTAAGAGCAATAAACATATATTGCAATGTTAAGGAATTCATGTTTTTTTCATTCAGATTTGTAAATCAACATGTATAAATTGTTAGTAGTCAATTAATGGGGAGATAATCGAAATCGAATCGGTCTGAAAAAATTAATCGTTAGATTTATCGATGCATGGAAAAAATAATCGCTAGATTAATCATTTAAAAACTAATCGTTTATCCCAGCCCTAGAAATGATGCATCTCTGCTGTTCCTCAAGCGCCACCTGCTGGCACAGAGTGAACTTACCCTTTCATTCAGCCCTTCTTCTGCTGTTTGGTATGATGTAGCCTAATCTCACAAAGCTAAAGTGAGACCATTCTGTTTTTACTTCGTTTTGAAATCAGTCTCATTTAGATCAAAACACACATACAGGCTAATAAAGCAACTGACCATATTCTTCATGCACTCATATTGTCATTCTTTTTTGCTTAAAATACATAAAAAAGTTAAGATCATTGCATCCATAAATCTAAGAACATCTGAAATGAAGAAATTTGGATGTTTTGGATGTTAAAGTTCTCTAACTTAAATAGCTAGCTGAGTTTGTCCATTATTTATATTTTGTGCAACTGTCTTACGTCATAAAGCGATGTAGTTTCTGTGTGAATGATCAGTGGAGCAGAGACTGAACTCCAGCACTTACTGTTGACTTGCTCCTGACGGCGGCCCTGAACATGAAGATACAGCGGTCTAGCCCTGAACACACACACACACACAGGCATTAGAGAGCAGATACACACACTCACACACACACTCGTGCATGAACACACACATCACTGGACTGATACTCACGCTCCTGCGCTGCTGTCCGTGTCGCTCATGTAAAGGCCTTTAGTGGACACCACTGCGCCGCTCAGCTGCCCGATCTACAGCACAGACAGCAGAGAGTCAACACGTGTGTGCAGATAGACACGCCGGCATCACGTGTGTGTGTGTCACAAACCTCGTCCTGAGTTTTGCCTTTGGTCAGCAGATCCCTGCACTCCATCGGCACGTCGTTTATGTCGACTTCAGCCACGATGAGCTCATCAGCGGAGACAGGAAGTGCTGGAGGCGCCTGCAAACACACAAACACACGTGAGCTCACAGAGCGACAGCAGAGCATCATGGGACACACGCCTGCAGGACGGTCAGTACTTTACTGGGCAGCGGCTGCAGTGGTTTCAGTTTGCCTTTGGCCATCAGCATGGCGTTTATTTTGGCCGCCATCGCCGCCGCCATCTCCACACCCCCCCGCGGAGCTGCAGACGCATCTGTGGGAGAAGAGACAGAGCCGCTGTCTGCTGTAGGACGATCCCATCTGCTGTTCACACACCTGCAGCGAACAGAGCACCGTGAGCACCGAGCGACAGACTGACACTGTGTGTGTGTGTGTGTGTGAGTGTGTGTGTGTGTGTGTGTGTGAGAGTGTGTGTGTGTGGTGATCGTAGGCCGCGGCGTACTCTCGCTCTCGGTCTGTTCTCATCACCACATGTTTCTGTCGGAGGAGAGTATCAACAGAGCTCCAGAGAGAGAGAGAGTCTGTCTTCATGTCCTCCAGTTACACATCAGACCGAAGTGAGTACTGAACACAACTCGCGCGCAGTCTGGTCAGCGATCCCTATCTCCATAGGTGTAATGGTTTTTATACTGTACTAACTGTATATTCTATGGCCCTACACCAACCCTACACCTAACCCTCACAGGAAACTTTGTGCATTTTAGATTTTCAAGAAACTTCATTCTGTGTAATTTATTAGCTTGTTTACCCGTGGGGACCTCAATTGTGACACGAGTCCACATGAGTCTGTGTGTATTCAGGTTTAAGTCCCCACCAGAATAGAAACACACACACACACACACACACACACACACACACACACACACACACACGACTGCTATAAATTCAGTCTTTGAGAGCTGATGTTCAGCTGAATCTGAACTGTGTAGTATAGACCGTCACTGATTCTCTTATTTTCTCGTTTATTGCTGAGACTCAGACGCACACGAGCGTTTGATAAGAAGCGAGCGCTTATTCCGAGTTTTACAGAATAATGCTGACAAAAACGAACAGAATCAAACGGCTGAAGTTTCTCCTGTGAGCGGGGGATCTGAACAAACACTCACGGTGATCCAGACGCCATCACGACGCTGAAGTGCAGCTTTAAACCCAAAGTTTGCTCATCGATTTACAATCTCACAGACACACAGCGTGAGGCCTCAAGCGGAAGTCACGTGACACATCTGTTCTTCTGCCGCTTGTAGTGTGTTCAGCGGAGCCCCGCCCCCTCTGGCGCCGCCTACAGGCCTCCTGCGGAACTGAGCGCTGCACAAACGACCTTCGTGTATACATCATTGACACACAGTAAGATGTGTTTACATTTCCCTAACATTTTCTGAATTAAATCTGAAACCTTAAGGTTTTTACCTTTTTATGTTTTTATTTTATCTCTATTCAGTTCTAAAACCAGCCTTGATTGAGCTAAATTTAGCTCCACAAGCCAAAGGTCAAAGGTCAGATTCAACTCTGCACTTCCAATCTAAACAATATGAAAGCATCCTAGAGAACATCACTCTTTTGCTCCTGCGTCTGGACTTCAGTGTGTCCGGTCACGGGATCTTCTCTGTTCTGATGGATCCTTGTGATTAGTATCTTGTGATGTAGCTTCAGATGTATTGTCAAAAACAGATGGGATCAGAAGGAAGATGATCCAGAGTGTCTTGTTGTCTTCAGAGCATCATCGTTAGGTTTCTGTGTAGATCTGATCATCAGAACTGATTGTCGGTGATCTGGTTTGATCTTGGATCATCTGCTCGAGAGCGGCTTAATTCATGTAAACAGGATCAGATCACATCTTTAAACCAGAACTGATCTTTAGAATCTGTCTGCTACTTGATTACAAGAGTATCCTACTGAACCAGGGACAATCATTTAAAATAATCATTAAATACAATTATTTAAAGATTTATGATAATGTTGTGTAGTCCATAATAGCCTACTATTATTTACACAGCCAGTTTTATTCACTGAAAGATTTGTCATAAAATGACTTCATAACTCTGCTGGAGTCTTACACACAGATAATGTGGAGTCATGCAGTAGTTTGAGTGACAGATATTGTGGGCGGGGCTTGATGGAGCAGGAGACGCAGAGAACATGATCTTGAGCTTCAAGAGACTTTCATTAATGCGGTCACGTAATATAAAATTAAATGAATTGTTAATTACTACATT
>NW_026775106.1:277500-285000 GCF_963082965.1 Carassius carassius | reverse complement strand
AGTTCAGATGCTCAGTGTGTTCTGAGGGAATGTGGGATCAGCTGGGAGGACAAACACAGGAAAAGGAAATCACTGTTTCACTTTCCAACAGTAATTAAAGCTCTGCAACAGTGGCACAAACCTAAATACTGCCCTCAATGCCAACATAACTCTAATTATAACCCAATGCTAACCCAACGATAATGCTAACTCCTCGCTAGGGATGCACAGAATATTCGGCCGAAAATAGAAAAAAAATTCTCCTTCGGAGTTTGGTCGAATATGATGTGCCGAACAATGACTAACGTGATCAAACAGAGGCACGTGCAGCAAACCTGTCGGCAGTGTGAAGGCATTTAAAACTATCAGAGAAAGATGCAGAAAACACTAGAAGCTGGAGGCAACGACAGCGAGAGACAGTTTAGTGCTGCATCACGTCTGGAGAGGAGAAGAGGAGGCTGATGCTGCTGGTGATGAGGTTACTGTATGATGATTGAAATCCAGAAATGACCTCAAATGATTCGTAAATAAACTGCAGAATGTTGTGTGTTCTAATGCAGGAACTGCATGTGTTCTGACTCGCACCCGGGATCAGAACTTGTTACCCGTCAGTTGCTAAGCAACAATTTTTGTACATTTTTTTAAAGGCATGTGATACGTGCGACAAACATCTTCCTAAATTCGTAATTCCAAAAATTTTCATTTTGGTGCATACCTACTCCTTGCTAATACTAACTCAATGCTAATGCTAACCCAATGCTAATACAAACTTAACGTTAATGCTAACCCAACTGCACAAGGCTGCACAATTCTTCAGATCAATCATTTCACAGTATTCTGTGTTGATCTGCTGCACCAGACGTCTCAACTGATGTGTTTCGTGTAGCATTGAACATTGCTGTTGTTTTTTTGCCTTTTTTATACTCAATGGTACAGTTCTGAAGAGACACAGGGAACTTTGGGACAGAAGAGAGGGTGGAACTCAAGCTACAGTGATTCACAGAGAGATAATTCACATCTTCTCACGGGAGCTCCAGAAATCTCAGGATACAGGAGTCGGGTCGGATTCACTCAACCTTCCTAAATTTAGCTTGAAGAATTAATGAACGATAATGAAAATCCCAATATAGAACGAACACACACTCACACACACTATAATGAGCAGGAAGCTTAATATTCAGCATGTTCACACTCACTCTTCGCTGTAGAGAAACCCTTCTTAACCAGAATAATGTATGAACACAGAGTGTGAGTGAAGAAGAGCCGATACCTGCAGCTGATCTTCATAGAGCTTCATTGGTCCAAACTGCACCTCCGTTAACGTGCTCTGAAACAACAGACAAGAACACACACTCTCAGTGATCTGAGGAAGAACATCCAGACATGATCCCAGCATCCTCCCTGATGATGCTCCGTTACCATGGAGACCATCCCTCCACGAGACAGCATCCCAAAAGATCATCGGACAACATGAGGAAGGGAATAGAAACACACACACGAGACACACACACACACACACACACACACACACACACAACAGAGACACACACACACACACACAAGAGACACACACACAAGAGACACACACACACACACACACAACAGAGACACACACACACACACACACAAGAGACACACACACAAGAGACACACACACACACACACACAAGAGACACACACACACACACACACACAAGAGACACACACACAACAGAGACACACACACACACACAAGAGACACACACACAAGAGACACACACACACACACAAGAGACACACACACACACACAACAGAGACACACACACACACACAACAGAGACACAGAAGACACACACACACAAGAGACACACACACACACACACACACACACACACACAGAGACACACAGAAGACACACACAACAGAGACACACACACACACACACAAGAGACACACACACACACACACACACACAAGAGACACACACACACACACAAGAGACACACACACAACAGAGACACACACACAAGAGACACACACACACACACACACACACACACACACAACAGAGACACACACACACACACACACACACAACAGAGACACAGAAGACACACACACACAAGACACACACACACACACACACAGAGACACACAGAAGACACACACAACAGAGACACACACACACACACACAAGAGACACACACACACACAAGAGACACACACACAAGAGACACACACACACACACACACAAGAGACACACACACAACAGAGACACACACACACACACACACACAAGAGACACACACACACAAGAGACACACACACAAGAGACACACACACACACACACACAACAGAGACACACACACACACACACACACACACACACACACACACAGAGACACACAGAAGACACACACAACAGAGACACACACAAACAGTACACACACTGCAGAGATATAATTTTTTTATTTTGTATTGCTGCCTTTGTGTCAGTATTTGGGCAGCATTACGCTAATCTTCTCACACAGTGATGTAGACGTGTGGGGGCGTGTTTAAACCAGCTGTTTTGGGGGGCGTGGCAGGGACTTAACTTTGATAAAGAACATCTCTTTGGATTTGAGACTTTAGTCTTTGCAACTTTACAGATCGTCTTCATGCACCAAGAGCTTGTATCATTTCAAAGAGTAGGGAAAAATTTAAATCGCATCATATGACCCCTTTAAAAGATTGGCTACTGTTAAGAAGTACATACACAGATTGCTCCAAACTTAACAGTAATCTAGACCAGAGAGCTGCACGAGCTTTTCCGACAGCAGCACTAATTAAAATCCGCAACCAATCCGACCCTCTTAAAATAGAACCGGCACCCGACCTGCACCCGAAATCAAATCAGTTAAGCCAATCACATTAGACACTGTTATAGTCAGGCAGACTGATCATAACATAAAGTGACTACAAAGTCAGTTGGACTCATTTATCTAGGGTATTTATTAGACAATTGCCAAAACCCAAAACAAAAGGAAGATTAACTACAATGAAACATAATTTGCAGGAAGATCAACAAGCATGGTGGCTGCCTGGAACCCAAGTCATCTCCCTCTCTCCATGGAGTGCCTCTGCTTTTAAAGGGTGTCTCTCCACCCACTCGTTTTAAATCACACCTGCACACAATAACACATGAATACATATTGCCACATAGCCAAACAATTAATAGAGGAAAACAGAGCCACCACAGGTAGTGGAGGGACATAACACACCCCCACACCAAAATGGTGACTCCAGTCTCCATAATCAAAATATAAACAAGAAACATAATAAAAAAAAAAAAATTGCGACCATACGTTACCAATTAACGGTAAACAGAAATACTGGACTAAGGTACTCTAGATAAGGCATCTGCCAAGACGTTATCAGTACCATGGATATGCTTGACCTCAATGTTAAAAGGCTGCAAGATCAAACTCCACCGCATCAGACGTTGATTAGCATTTCTCATCCGGCTTAGGAACTTCAGGGGGTCATGATCACTATAAACGATCGTTCTACCTGATGCACCCAGATATACTTCAAAGTGTTGGATAGCAAGAACCAGGGCCAGAGTCTCCTTTTCGATGGTGGAGTACCACCGTTGATGTTGATTAAACTTCTTAGAGAAGTAGCAAACGGGGTGATAGACGTGCTCCACTCCTTCCTGGAGGAGAACAGCGCCAGCACCTTGATCACTCGCGTCAACCATTAAAAAGAAAGGGTTCGCAAAGTCAGGTGCAGCTAACACAGGAGCTGAAATAAGCAATGCCTTTGCATTTTCAAAGGCACTTTGACACTGGTCAGACCACTGATATACCACCTTTGGACTAAGTAAATTAATCAATGGAGCTACTACAGATGAAAAATTCTTGCAAAACCCTCGGTAGTAGCCCACCATACCAAGAAATCTGCGTAACTCACGACGATCAGCAGGAGGAGGAAAACTACAAATAGCTGAAACTTTGGCATCCAAAGCACGCACTTGACCACCTCCTAGTACTCTACCCAAATAAGTGACTGTTGCTTTACCGATCTCGCATTTAGCCAAATTGATAGTCAAATTGGCTGAGGACAGTCGACAAAATAGCTCTCGGATCTGCTGAACATGTTCTGGCCATGACGCACTATAAAAGGACCACATCGTCCAAATAGGCCTCACAGCCAGACAGCACTGTATTTATTAATCGCTGGAACGTTGCAGGAGCATTGCGCATTCCAAAAGCCATAACGTGATAATTCAGGAAGTCGTCGGGGGTAACAAATGCAGATATTTCTCTTGCACGACTGGTGAGGGGAATCTGCCAATAGCCTTTCAGCAAGTCAAACTTGCTAACAAAAACTGCAGAACCCACCTGATCAATACAATCATTCAACCTGGGCAACGGGTAACAATCAGGTCTAGTAACTGCGTTAACACGCCGATAATCAGTACAAAACCGAAACGTTCCATCAGGCTTTGCCACCAATAGACATGGAGAACTCCATGGACTCCTGCTAGGTTCCGCAATGTTATTTTCAAGCATGTACTCTACTTCTTTCTTTAACACGGCACGTTTCAAAGGGTTTACCCTGTACGGATGTTGCTTGATTGGTGTTGTTGTTCCCACATCAATGTCATGCTCAATAAGGTGAGTTTGTTTTGGAACATCATTAAACAACTCTGGAAATTGGCGAACAACGTCCAAAATGTCAGTCTTCTCAAAATCGGTGAGGTGTGGGAGGTGATCAGCTAAAACTGAGAGCATTTTAGTGTTGTTAAGACAACCCTCAATTAGAGCACGAGATGGATTACTTTCAGTTTCATCACTCTCTTCCACCACAACAGACAACAGCATGGACTTATCACTCATAGGCCTCGACAAATCCGACCCCAGCTCAGCTGGAGATGAACCTAGGCAAACAGAAGCACGCTCAAAATAAGGCTTCAACATATTAATGTGACACAGGCGCTTTTGCTGCCGTCGATCTGGAGTGGCTATTACATAATCGCGGTCAGAAACTTTATGCATTACCAGATATGGACCACTAAAACGAGCTTGTAGAGCAGATCCAGGAATGGGGAGTAACAAGTACTTTATCACCCACCTCAAAATGTCGATCTGTGGTCTTACGATCATACCAAATTTTCATCTTGTCTTGTGCTCTCTCAATATTTTCATGGGCTAACTCACGGGCTCTGTGTAAACGAGAACGTGAATGTAACACATAACTCAGAATGTCTTTTGCAGGAAGTTCATTTAAAAACTGATCTTTTAATACAGCCAATGGACCTCGTGGGGTATGTGCAAAAACAAGATCAGCAGGACTAAATCCAAGTGACTCCTGTCTCACCTCTTTACAGGCAAACAGCAGCCAGGGAACTGCATCTGCCCAATCCTTACCAGTCTCAAGGCAATATGCACGCAACATGCTCTTCAACGTTTGATGATAGCGTTCCAGCGCCCCCTGGCTTTCCGGATGATAGGCACTGGAAACATTATGTTGTATGCTAAGCTGTTTCAAAACACGGGTGAACACACGAGACATGAAATTCGATCCACGATCAGTCTGAATGATCTTTGGCAGACCAAACACAGAGAAAAACTTTAACAACTCCTTTAAGACCACCTTGGCAAAAGTTTTTCGCAGAGGAATATCCTCCGGAAAACGAGTAGCTGCACACATCATTGTTAACAGATATTGATATCCACTCGTGGAACGCACAAGTGGACCAACAATATCAACAATGACATGATCAAATGGTGGAGCCAACACAGGAATGGGATATAGAGGAGCAGGAGGGATTTTCTGGTTGGGTTTGCCAACCACCTGGCAGACCTTACAAGTTTTACAAAAATTAGCTACATCCCGCTTCAACCCTGGCCAGTAAAAATGTTGACTAACACGGTTTAGTGTTTTAGCGACTCCCATATGACCAGCTACGCAGTCATGAGCTACACTCAAGATTTTATCTCTGTACTGAACGGGTACTACAATCTGATAAACAGAGTTACTATGGTCTGACACATTGTAAAGCCTCCATTTCCTCATTAAAACTCCATCCTGAAAGAAAAAACATTGTAGTTCCTCATCAACGTTAATATCAGATGAAGAGCGGAATAAAGAGACCAACGACACATCAGCTTTTTGAGCAGCAATCAACTTTGTGCGTGACAAGCACGCAGGCTCCGTCATGATTTGATTCATTTTCTTATCAGGCCTAGATAGATCAATAGCCGATGACTCAGGAAACGTCTCAGACTCAAGATTCACAAAGAAAGAATCGGATAGTTCATATTCAACAGGAGAAATAGAGCGCCCTCCTTTCCTCGACATAGCACGAGTAATCGCGCATGCAGGAAAAACAACAGGATTTCTCTCTACACACTCATGGTCGGCTATTTTAGGCACGGTAACAACTTGAGGGAGAATTTCCGAACTCACTCGGTTCCACACATTACCACCTGCTAAATCATTGACCAAAATAAAAGACACGCCAGGAATGGGCAGAGATTCCCGAACACCAACCGCAACCGCAAGATTTGGTGAAGTGGAACAACAGTAAAGCCCATCTCAAAGCCACGAACTAATACACTGGTGCCACTTTTTGTTGTCTCAGACAAAGGCAAAACTCCTTTCAAAAAGAATGATTGTGCAGCACCAGTGTCACGCAAAATGCGTACAGGAATTAAATTATCATCATCATCAGGCAACGAGACAAAACCATCACTAAGGAAAGGTTCATAGCCAGTCTTTACATCGCTTGAAAATTCAAGACAGGGCGAAGTAAAATGTGGAGACGCTTTAATCAACCCAAAGCCTTTTGCAGCTTGTTTTTTTTTCAGCACTGGACAGTCTGCCACCAAGTGCCCAGGCTTCTTACAATAAAAACAAGCTTGCTCTGGACTACTGGAAGAATGGACGGCAGCATAGCTATGTTTTGGAGATAAACCTCCAGACTTATATCTATCTTTAAAGATACGATGGGTCAAAACAAATTCATCTGCCAAAACAGCAGCTTCATGCAGAGAACTGACTTTATGTTCATTTAGGTAAGTAGCTACAACATCAGGCAAACAGTTTATAAATTCCTCCACCAGAATCAAAGCTCGCAACTTCGCCTGGCTGTCTACCTCACTTGACGAACACCATCGATCAAATAAAGCCTCTTTCTCACGAGCAAACTCTATATAAGTCTGATCTTCAGTTTTCTCACATCGACGAAAGCGCTGTCGATAAGCTTCTGGGACTAGTTGGTAACAACATCTTTCGACCAATTTAAAGTAGATGCAACTTTCTCAAAATGCGGAAAAAAATTCTCTACATCTTTCTCGATGAAAGGTGGTACAAGCCTAATGTTTTTACTCACGTCAAAAGACCCGGTGTAACTGAGATCAATATTTTCCTGTCTAGCTCTTAACTCTAAGCATTTCATTTCTAACTCATTCTCAGAAACTTTTAAACGCAACGCTTCTCTCTCATTGTCTAACTCTCTCTCTCGAATAGAAAGCTCTTTCAACCGGATAGAAT
>NW_026775106.1:252500-270000 GCF_963082965.1 Carassius carassius | reverse complement strand
TACTGATGCTTGTGCCAATTTATCTTTATCTGATCTTTATTTATCTCTTACACCGAGCAATAATCTATAAGAAATGTTACGAACATAGATAAAATAACTGCTGATAGTGAGCTATGATTTCAGATCGCGCTTTGAATAGGAAAAAATATCCCATCTTTACTAGTCGATCTCAACCGTCTGGTCAGTCTAAAGAGACGCTCAGGACAGTTGACAGAACGCAGCTGCGTGTCGTCACGAAAGCGTATCATTTTCACGTGTTATTAAGCCTTGCCACTTGCCAATTTAACCATTCAAAAGATTTTAAAGCATTCAAACACACGACGCGGAAAAGCTGAACTGAGCAGCTGGTTACTCGCGCTGTGCTCGGTGCGGAGAGAGTGTTTGTGTTTGATCCCAATGTTCCAGATATGTATTTTTAGAGTGTTTGCTAATGTGATTGGTTCTGATGTTTGGGTGAGAAGCAGTGCTGGTCTGAGACTGGTTAGTGTTAGTAGAGTTAGTCTGGTTAGTAAGTCTCAGAACTAGCTGACTGAGTGGACTCTTTTCAGGGTTCAGTTCTTGGGTTTGTAGCGCTTTAAAATGTAGCGTTTCTGTGGGACTTGATTTAAGATGCATCCAGAATTTGAGGGATCTTTTATATCATATTGATAATCAATGGGAATCGGCCTAATTCTGCCCTACATGCGTTATTGGGTGTTCTTCTTTGTAATTTTAGAATCATTTTGCAGAATTCTGTGTGTAGGGCTTCTGTTGGATGTCTGTCCCATCTAGTGTAGCTCTGATCACTGAGTGGACCCCAAACCTCACTTCCATGCAGCGCTATGGGCTGAATCACACTAGCAAAGATTGGAAGCGGTATTTCAATATTTTGGAATTTTTTCCTGATTGCATATAGAGCTCTTCGAGCTTCATCTTTGAGAGCATTCACTGCCGAACTGAAACTCGCCGATGCAGTGAGGATCAGGCCGAGGTAAGTGTACTGCATCGTGTGTTCTAGAGCGGTGCTGCCTAGACTGAACTGGTGTCTGTGTTCCTGACACCTGGGCTTCTTCTGAAAGACCATAATGTTGGTCTTGTTGAGGTTTACTGCCAGGGCCCAGTTCTGGCAGTAGTTGTCCAGCAGGTCCAGCTGTGGGGTGGAGGACAGCAGCACCAGATCATCTGCGTACAGCAAGAGCTTGATGTTCTTGTCTTGTAGAGAGAGTCCAGGGGCTGTAGACTGTTCCAGCTGCACCGCTAACTCATTGATGTAAATGTTGAACAGCGTTGGACTCAGACTACAGCCCTGCTGCACTCCTCTTTTCTGGGTGAAGAATTCTGTATGTTTGTTGCCAATTCGGATCGCACATTTGTTGTTCGAATACATTGATTTTATAATGTCAAACACTTTACCCCCTACACCACTTTGTAAAAGTTTATAATATCATCCGTCGTGCCAAATAGAATCAAAAGCTTTTTTGAAATCGACAAAGCATGCAAATATTTTTCCGTTTTGGGTCTGTTTCACGTGTTTATTGATTAGGGTGTGTAGGGTGTAAATGTGGTCAGTCGTTCTGTGATTTGGAAGGAAGCCAATCTGACTCGGGCTCAGGACATTGTGTTCGTTAAGGAAGTTTACCATTCTATGGTTTAAAATACTGCTAAATAACTTCCCCAGATTACTGCTCACACAGATACCTCTGAAATGATTAGGGTCCAGTCTGTCTCCACTCTTGTGAATAGGGGTAATGAGTCCTCGGCTCCAGATGTCAGGGAAGCAGTCTGAACTAAGTACAATGTTGAATAATTTGAGCACAGCTGTCTGAAGCTCAGGTGTGCTGTGTTTCAGCATTTCACCTAGAATGCTGTCAGGACCACAAGATTTCTTACATTTTTGGCTTTTGAGTTTGTTTGTCAATTCTTTAAATGTAATTGGGAAGTCAAGTGGATTTTGATTATTTTTAATTGTGTCTTCATAAGTTTGTAGATTTTGTTTGATCAGATCATAATTGTCATTGAGCTGTTTTGGTGGGATTTCTTGATATAAATTTTCTAAATGTTGTGTCCAAATGTTTCCGTCTTGTATTGGTAGATCTTGTGGTTTTGTTGTGCTCAGATTATTCCACATATCCCAGAACTGATTTGATTTATTGAATCTTCTATTTCTTCTAAACTTTTGTTCAGATGGTTATGCTTTTTTGTTCTAATTGTGTCTTTCTATTGTTTTAGTTTTGAACAGTATTCAGTTCTTATGTCGGTGTCGTATGGTTCTTTATGTTTCAGATTTGATCATTTTCTAAGTTGTTTTCTTAAGGTTTTGCAGTCTGAGTCAAACCATTTTTCATCTTTTGGTGTTTTTTAATGAATTTTTTTCCTTTTTCAATTCACTTATATATGCTGCTTTTTGAAATATGTTATTGATTTCATTTGTAGCCAAATTAACACCATCTTTAGTTGTTTCAAATGTTTTATTCAGAAATATAGTGATTAGATTCTTCAGTTCTTCAGAATTCAGGGCATGGATGAATTTCTCTGCGCTGTCTGAAGTCCATCTGTATCTCTGCTGGACCTGAAACATTTTGCAGGTTTCCAGCTTGGTTTGTTCTGGTGTGTGATTTGTTTTAATATAAATGTTAGTTTGGTTATGGTCAGAAAGTGGAGTTTGCTGTTTGACAGTGAATGCACTGAAGGAGGATGGCGTAGTCAACTACACTAGCTCCAAGAGCTGAACAACACGTGAACCTCCCTAAAGAGTCCCCTCGGATCCTGCCATTAAGGATGTACAGGCCTAAAGCTCGGCAGAGGTGCACTAACTCTGAACCAGTTTTATTTACAGTTTGGTCAAGATTATTTCTTGCTGGAAGATTTCTTGTGAGACCCAGGGAGCTCTGGCCAAAGATATATTGATTCCCCTTTGGATCTATTTCCCTCTCTCTCTGTCTCTCTCCCTCTCAATCTCTCTCTCTCTCTCTCTCTCTCTCTCTCTCTCTCTCTCTCTCTCCAGGTATTTTTGTCCTGATCCAGATTAACATTCAATCCTGCTAAAGTCGAGCCGCTCTTAGCTCCGCTGACACACACAACACTGTGCAGCATGTACATACTGTACTATACTGTACTCATAATAATTACAATAACTAGATACTAACCCCTGTACTTCATCAGATCAGTACACTGTAAGAGACTGTTAAACCGTACAAGCTGAATCTGTTATGAAGGAGTCATCATATTTTCATTTGATTAGACATGCTTAATTATTTAAGTTCTATTAAACAATTAAAATGGAATCCCGAAAAAATTAAAATGGATTTTGGGGAAATATAATGCATTATATTATAATGATACTCAAGAAACAAACAGATCCCGACACAAACAGCAGCAGCACAACTCTACAGTGAACACACACACACACACGTGTGAGCCACAGGGGCTGCTGGGAACCATGATAATGATGTCAAACACAAACCAACACCTGCATGTTTACAATGAAATACAAAAGACCAGTTTGACTTTAAATCAGCCACAAACTTTGTCCCTTAAGTAACACACACACACACTCTGGCTGAATCTGGTATTGAGGGTTACAAACCCAGAACAGTGGAGCCTCAGCCAAGGCCAGATAAACCACTAACCCTAATCAGCACCACACACACACACATTAATACACAAAGAGGAATGTGTTGCGAGACATGAGAAAACCATCATCAGACCTTGTACTTGAGTCTTATCATGGACAGAAAGTCACACAGATCCTGCTGCAGCCTTGATTAACACACACACACACACACACACACCCATCAGAACAGCTGACTGATGAAAGAGTAAATGAATCAGCAGCATCACCTGTGTGTGTGTTAAAGCACAGTAAATCACACACACACACGGCCTGGAACAACACACATCTGCTCATTTCACCAGTGAGAGTCCTGTGATCATCATCATCATCATCATAGCTAGTATTAGTACAAAAAACTGCAACCTAAATGGCCTCAAATTTATCATATTCTTTGTTTAAAATGACAAGGGATAGAGAATTATAAAAAAAAACTTTAAACTTATAAACCACTTTTATCTCAGCTTAATGAGTATCAAGATTAAAGCCGAGATTAATCTCTTCTTCCATGCTGTGAGAAAGCTGCGCGATGATTGAACGAAAAATTGTAGGGCGGGACTTGGTTCTATGCATCAGTAGCTGATTGGATGTTGAGATGTGGGCGTGTCTCTCACATGGAGGCGGATCTGAATGCCAGTCTCAAAATGGTTAAACAGAAACATATGCATGATGAACAGTTTCATAAGCTGAAAACTGTGAATGTGATTTAATTACCTGGAGCATCAAACACCTGTTCATTCACCCTGTCCTAATCCATACTAGCTCTCTCTCCTTCAGCAGAAACACATACTCTGCTCATGTTTTTGGGCATGATATTCCTCATATTTCTTAATATTGACTATATAGTCTGTACTCTAACAAGTGCACTAAACAGACACGTCAGTGTGACATTATTATGAGTTTCCATTCACTGACTGACACACTCAGTATGCGACACTAGCACGAGTATGCAGCAGAGCAGACTGACCCTGATTCCATGAGAACACGAACAGAATACACTTTAAAGACTGTTTCCTCTGTGGAGAGATTCTGAGAAAAGCGTGTCAGTCCCTGAGCTCCACAGAGTCACGCAGTGGCCTACATGATGATGGTTTCTGAGTGAGCTATCCCAGGGTCACACACACACACACACTCACCTGAGGCTTGATGTGGCCCGGATGAGAGCAGTTCTGGGAGTCCTCGCTGTGATTAACCCGATCGGAGATGTGGATGCTGGAGGCGCAGCCCATCATTCACTGCGCGAATAGGAATGTCTCTCTCAGATCATCAGGAGATCGGATCTATCGAGTCTATCGATCAAACACAAACTCTGCTCATGTTGCTCAGCCCCCCCCCACCGACGCCGCGCTTCACTCGCGCCCGTTACTCCTCATCCTCACGGTCCGCTCACGAGCTTCGCCTCTTTTCTGGCGGATTTCAAGCTCCGGTTCTGTCCACGTCCATCTGCTCGTGCGCTTATTCTCCTTCGACCCGATCGCTTCGCGCGGCCTCTGTGTCTCTTCCCTCAGCCGCAGTCATCGGGAACCAACCGGCGCGTTTATTCCGCTCCCCATCAACAGGCTGAAATCTGCCCCGGACGCGCTGCGGGACGCGCGATCCGCCATTTATGACATCAAACGGGCCGTTAGATGAAACTCCGGAGCGGCGCGTCAACGCCAAAGCTGTATTAAACAGCAGCTGTCAATCAAGGGCCTACGATTCTGCCTCTCTTTCACGGGGACGGACGGAGAAAACCCACGGACGGCCGCCAGATAACAGAAGAAAAGGCGTTTGCGCGTCGCGAGTTTCCTGACGGAGAATAACCCGCGTTGAGAACAGCAGCGGCGCGAATGTGACAGCAGCAGATCCAATAAAAGCACGCGCACGGATTGACCTACAGCCTCGAATGACGTCAATGCAAATGAGCTGCGTCGAGCCAACCAGCGGCCGCTTGCGCGCAGAGGGGCGGAGCTCGCGTGTGGAGGGAGCTTTAAAGCGCAACGCGATGCAGACGAGCTTGTGGACGGAGGCAGAAAGGGTTAACTGAGGAAATCACAGCTGTACAGAACTTATCCTGTGAAGTAGAATGCCATACAAGTTTTGTTGTTTTTAAATAAGTGAATTGCTTTAGGTTGGTACAAAGTCTAAAAATATTAATTAGTTAATAAACATGACCCTCTGACCCCTGCGATAAATTTGTACTCAGTGATATCGATCGTTTTTTAACCTTTGCAGAACGTTTCTTATATTTGCATTTCATTACCTAAAAATAAAAATATGGTCAGCATGATAGATGAAAATAAAACCCTTGCAGCTCAAGTGTGTGTCTCTGGGCCATAAATGCATCTTCAGCACTGTGCCATTATTTTAGAGAAAAGTGTTAAACATCTCAATACAGTTTTTTTTTCTTTTTGAGTGCAAATGAAACATCAGCTACAATAAAAACATATGATCCTTATTATTCTGATGGGTGTTTATTACTTCTGTTTTGGTGAAGTGAATCTGCTGTTATATCAGATCAGTCAATGATTAACAAACACACACACAGTAAATGAATCAAGTTTGCAGCTCAATAACACACGACTGCAGCACACTTTTCAATCAGCCTTCGTTACTAATATAAAACATGTTGAAATAATGTATGTTTGTAGAGTAGTAGTAGAGTAACAGCTGCTGTTCCTCTCGTGATCTGTAGCTCTTAAGTTCATAAAGCTTAATGGAAAACTAACTCTGAATGTCACGCAGAATTCCAAGTGTATCTTTATTTGAATGGTTTGACCTGACACACAATCATGTGTTGATAAAGAGAATCACAGCACAAGCGCAACGCAAAACAATCAGCCAAGCGTCCTGACTCCTGCTCATGAGAACCACATCAGAGGCAGATGCTAGAAAACACTTCTGTGAAGGGAAACTATATGCCACTACAATGCATACAGATATTTACATTTTCATGAAATGCTTACAAAATAGCTGAAATATGGCTATAAAAATACCTGAGTTTACAAATTAACACTTGGCACATCACATGTAGGGTAAAAAAGAAAATTATATATAATTAAAATGCATTATATAAGAAGTCATTACAATTCAAAATATGCTATTTTTTGTTTGTTTGTATGTTTTTTTCTTTTCATTTTGGTAAATAGGAGGTAGAAACTCTTCTTCTGTGGTCGTGGTGGCGTGGGGGGGGTTCTGCCTGCTTCACTGGAGTCAGTCCTAAAACAGCCGGCCAGAAATGCAGTTGCTATTGAGATCACTGAGGTTTCTATTCATCACGTTCATCTGTGGTGTTTGCAAAAGCCCTGACATGCACAGCGCTGTCAAACCATGCTGAAATCTGAGCTCAATAAGAACTGCGTGTCTCTGGCAGACTAGAGGAAGTAGGACTGGAGCGTCCCGCGGCGGCGCACGTCCGTCGTCCAGCAGTGAAAGCCTCCTCCCAGAGAGTTAGCGTGCCGGATGCTGACTTTAATGGTCTTAATACCTGCGAGAGCGACAGCCCACACAAACACAGAGCAGGTGAATGAGGAATCACATCACAGCTGAAGATCATCTCATCACAGCAAGAGCCCAAAACAGCGCTCTCACCCAGATTCTCAAACATCTTCTGTATGGTCATCTCGCTAGCGTCCACCATCACACGCTTCTCGTCCAGCATCAAGACATTCATGGAGAGCCATTTGGATGACATCCACAACGGATGATCTGAGATTACACAAATACTCACATTTAGCCAAATATTTTACAGATGGACATTCATCTTCTACAAAATCTGGGAAAATATGAAATATGCATTTATCAGAGCAGTGACTGAGTGACATACAACATGACCCTGGACAATTAAATGCACATAGATTTCATTTGAAATATCTTTTGATTCAAATTGTTCATTTTCATGTTGTAGTTGGAACATCTGATTACAATTGTAATATATTAGATGCTCGGGATCTGTGTCTTCTCACTTGTCAACCTGTCTGTGTACTGGAAGCTTCTGTCACCAAGAAAGATTCCTTGTGTGTAAACACACTTGGCAATAAAGCGCTTTTTGACTTCTTCCAGAGACGTTCATTTTTGACTCAAGGAACACTGACTCAGTTTAGAGCACTGTATCAATATAAAATAGCAACTTTAAGCTTGTGTTTAAAGCGTTAGGTGCTCTGATAGGATTTAAGATTTGAACTTTGACTGAAGAGTTTAGGACCATCCCACCAAACTCACGTCAGATCTCATGTGCTACAGTGAGACGCAGCACTCAGGTACTCACTGTCTGGAATAAGAGGAGTTGGAGGAGTCACCACAGTCCAGCCGGCCTTCTTAAACATCTCGATCTGCAGGAGAGAGTCACCACCATGTGAGCGTGTGTCACTGCAGAGCTACAGATCAACACTAGGGGGCAGCACAGCACTGACCTGCCTGCAGGGCCGATCCGGGTTGGACAGCACCAGCCCTGGGCCGATGATGTTAAAGGTGGCGTCGATGTGCATGGGGTTTGGGTCTTTGAAGGAGATGATGTGGATCTTGTAGGTTGGGGCGAGGTGACGTCTCATCCACTCGATGCCCATGTAGTTTGTAACCTGTCAGTGAAAATGTGAGGAGCTGAAGGGTTCTCAACACAAGCTGGAGCATTAGAGAGCAATGAGCTCAGAGCGGATGAGGACACTCACCTGACTCCTCTGTACAAAGATATCAGTGCCAGCTCTGATGAAGTCTGCAGCGTCGAAACACGGCTCGAACTCAGTGGTGACAAACTTCCCCTGAGCAGCCAGCTTATGTCTGTCCTCCACGGTGCGGATGGGGTACTCCTACACACACACACACACACACACACACACTGTGAGTGCTGCATTAGTGGTGTAACATGCATCTGTTTACACCCGTGTCTGTTCACACCTGATCGTACAGCTGGTCACTCATGGTGGGTTTGGGTGCAGTGGTCCACTTGGCTCCTCGTCTGAAGTACTCCTTGATGAGGGGCCGATACGCACGGTACTCGAAGAACCGGGCTCTCCAGGCCATCGGGGCCTCGATGATCTCGTTCCCCACCACGATCAGGATATCTCTCGGCATCGCTGCATACATGCCTGAGCAGAAAACAGCTGGTCAGTGATATCAGTGTGTGTGTGTGTGTGAGTGTGTGTGTGTGTGTGTGTGTGTGTGTGTGTGTTTATCAGTGTGTGTGTGTGTGTGTTTATCAGTGTGTGTGTGTGTGTGTGTGTGTGTTTATCAGTGTGTGTGTGTGTGTGTTTATCAGTGTGTGTGTGTGTGTGTGTGTGTGTGAGTGTGTGAGTGTGTGTCTGTGTGTGTGTGTGTGTGTGTTTATCAGTGTGTGTGTGTGTGTGTGTGTGTGTGTGTGTTTATCAGTGTGTGTGTGTGTGTGTGTGTGTGTGTGAGAGAGAGAGCATGTGTGTGTGTGTGTGTGTGTGTGTGTGTGTGTGTGTGAGAGAGAGAGAGCATGTGTGTGTGTGTGTGTGAGAGAGAGAGCATGTGTGTGTGTGTGCGTGTGTGTGTGTTGTGTGTGTGTGTGAGTTCATCAGTGTGTGTGTGTGTGTGTGTGTGTGTGAGAGAGAGAGAGAGCATGTGTGTGTGTGTGTGTGTGTTGTGTGTGTGTGTGTGTGTATGTCAGTGTGTGTGTGTGTGTGTGTGTGTGTGTATCAGTGTGTGTGTGTATGTCAGTGTGTGTGTGTGTGTGTGTGTGTGTGTATGTCAGTGTGTGTGTGTGTGTGTGTGTGTGTGTGTGTGTATCAGTGTGTGTGTGTATGTCAGTGTGTGTGTGTATGTCAGTGTGTGTGTGTGTGTGTGTGTGTATGTCAGTGTGTGTGTGTGTGTGTGTGTGTGTGTGTGTATCAGTGTGTGTGTGTATGTCAGTGTGTGTGTGTGTGTGTGTGTGTGTGTGTGTGTGTGTGTGTGTGTGTATGTCAGTGTGTGTGTGTATGTATCAGTGTATCAGTGTGTGTGTATCAGTGTGTGTGTGTGTGTATGTATCAGTGTATCAGTGTGTGTGTGTGTGTATGTATCAGTGTATCAGTGTGTGTGTGGTCAGCTCTCACCGGTGGAGGTGAAGTCCGGGGTTTTATACTGCACTGACCAGTCGATGGGTTCCGGTCGTCTCACTGTGACTCCCTCATGCTGGAGAATATTGCACATTTCCTCGATTTCAGCGACTGCTTTCTTCACGTGGTCCTTCGGGAATGTGTGTCCCCCGTGCTGCTGGTAGAAGGGCCAGTATTTCTCATACGTGTTGGCCTGCACACACACACAGCTTCAGATTCTCTGATCAAATTAGTGCTCACACAATTGGACGATAATGTTGTTAATATTAAGCACGCTGCAGTTTTATTGTCTACTTCTTTAAATGCTGAAGCTCTTTTTTTAGGGCTTGTCATAACTTATGTCAGTGACGGATGTAATTTGAGTCCTCAACTTAAGACAGATCCCTAGACTAACTGCTAGTTGGTCAGACTAGTTCTTAACATACTGGCTGTGTTCATGAAACTGTATTCTGTCTATATTTATATGTCCTGCCATTGTTTCAGCAACAAAAGAGGGTGTTTTGGTAAATAAGAGTTGTGTACCTTGACCTCCACGGTGAACGGGGGGACGCAGGCGTTCTCGGCTCGCCCTACGATCACCTCCTCGAGCGGGTCCCACTCGTTGAACGCGCACACGGGGCAGTCCTCGGGCGCGTGCTCGGTAACCGGCTCGTCCACCGTGAGCGGGAGCTGCGCGGCGGCGGAACTCGAGGTGCTGCGGAACGCGCGCGACGCCCATCCCGACGCCACGCGACCCACCTGCGCGATACAGAACAAGAAACCAAGAAAGAGCAATGCAATTAATGGAGGGGGGAATTATGGAGGCCTTAATCAGCTGAATTATGAAAAGTTATTTACATGTTCTTTAATGAAATCTATTCTTATCACTCAGAAATTGCTAGTAAATTAAACCTGAAATTTTGGGTTTAAAATAGCACTTTCTTGGAAAAAAAATTCCAGAATTTCAACAGATTACATTACGCCCCGAGAAAAAGGATGGCAGGCTGTGATTCGCGCACTGCTTTAGGACTGAATCCATTCAACACTCCTCAGTGCATGCATGAAGAGAAGGGGCAAGGGCTCGAGCTCGATCGCGAGATTATAACGCGCACAGTCAGATCTACAGCCCGAGCGCGCGCTTCATGATCCTGGAGTCAAAGTGTGAGGATCTCTGATCGCTACAGCTGTGCTGTCACTCACTCACAACACACGATCTCCAGCTCTGAGCCAATGCAACATTTTCTAAGAACATGATTTACAATAGATTAAAAGACGAATATGTTGTTTATAATCTCACTCCACCTGTAAAAGAGAATGCAGTTAAGAGTTTAACACTGCAAATCAATGTTTATGATCAAATCAATCAGCTGTCATAATTGTGGAAGTATCTGTGGTCTCTGTAAATGCATTCCATAAGGATCTGATCGCACACATGTGGCTCTAGTCCTTTACTCTGAGACGCGCGAGACTCACCAGAGCGCCGATCAGATGAGCAGCTTCTGCTCCACGGCTCCCTCCTCTCAGGCATCGGACTCGCAGCATGTTGTTCTGGTTCTGGCTCTGGACTGGAGCTCTCAGGCATGCAGCAGCAGTTCTGATCCGGGAAAGTAGGAGAGGCGCCGCGGGGACGCGCTTTTATAATGCGCGCGCAGATGGCAAGGGTCGCCGAGAGAAATTCTTGCAGCAACGTGACATGAGAGAAACTGCAGCAGGAGGAGAAGATCCCTGACAGCAGCACATTCTTATCACTACCGCGTCTGAAGCGGATTAAAATGACGCAACCGCGCTCGATTACATTCGCTACTGTAATTACTGTAGGCAGCTGCTGGGTAATAATAATAATAATAATAATATTTACTTTTATACGGCGACCCTACCGCCCTCGAGGAAGGCTATAAGACGAAATAAACAAGATAAAAAAGTAAAAATACGTAAAAGAATCATGTGTCTATGCATAATCAAAGAATGCATATCAATATTCAATTCAAGTTCATTTGTATAGCGCTTTATATGATCGTTGCAAAGCAGAAAATTACTTTTGTACAATATAGGCTAGCTTATCAGAGGTGACTGTCAGTTAATGAACATATAGCAGAAATATATGGAAAATCAATTAAAGATGTAATCAAACAGCAATTATTATATAATGCAATCAAACTTATAGTAAAATGTGGTATTTCTTTATGTTGTTTCAGAGTTGGTATCATCTGAGGTCCTATAAATATAAAGCAGATCACATGATGAAGAATCTAAATGAAAAACTCTACAGCAGAACTTCTCAACCCTGGCTCTCGAGATCCACTTTCCTGCAGTTTACCTTCAACCTTGATCAAACTCACCTGCCAGTAAATTTCTAGCCATCATGAAGACCTTGATTAGCTTGTTGGGATCTAAACTCTGCAGGAAAGTGGACCTCGAAGGCCAGGGTTGAGACTCCATACAGCCAAACCAAGAACCCGACAGCGAGCCAGTGCAGGATTCAGTGACCACCGCACTCCGGATCCTGGAGCCCAGTTTTGCACATATTGAAATTTATTTGTTGGTGTGCATTTGTTTTGGAGACCTCAGCTAGGAGCGCATCGCAATTGCACATAAAAAATACAAATATATATGTATATATATATATATACAGTATGTGTGTGTGTGTGTGTGTGTCATGTTTTGAGCTCAGAAAGAAAACAAACAGTCGTTTAATTACCAGGTTTATAATTAACGTACATCTCTGTGTCATCTGCGTAAAATGCTCATTTAAAACAAGTGATCTTAAATGCTGACCAAGAGGGAAATGTAAGTAGTTTGGGGGCCAGATTAACCGGCTCGAAGAGGTTATTAGTGTTTAGAAGGTTATGAGAAACAGTAAACTACGTTATTCAATTAAATTAATAAAATACCAAAATAAAATGGTAAAAGATTTAAATAAACTAACTGGACGGTATCGATAGTGGTGGCGATCATATGCAACACTGCTTTACCAAACAAAGCTTAGTAAAACTTGACTGTCAGAAAACCAGGACAAGCACAGAACTGATGTGGCAGACAAACTGCAAGATAATATTTAAATAACAAATTTTGTCATAGATGGCATCATTGAGAGAAAAACAAGACAAAAGATCAATGCAATCAATGGATTTTCCTTGAAACTGATGGTAAGAGAGGAAAAACTAGAACATTGTACTTTTAGATTGAAAAGCATGAGAGCATTGAGACACAAGCATGCCGTTTATGAAACAATCTCTAAAATATGTCTTTTGTTATGTGCAGCGGGACACTCAACAAATGAATGAATGCAAACCGTTGGAGTAGAGTTCAAGAGTCCTGGTGCAGCCCACAGCTGATTGAGTCGATGTGTGTATTGAGCTGAACCCTGGACTCCATGAATGAGCTTCAGTCCTCCAGCCCTTGGCCAGAGTTCACACGCTCTTTGATTAATAACAGTTCCATGTAAAGAGTAGGCCTACATTAAAGCCATAATTAGGGAATCCACATCCACAGTTACTCCAAAGAGCCAGAAATCCTGGACAAGACAACAACACGGATGAGTCCTCCAGAGAAAGATGAAATCATTATATCAGTGAACATTTCTGCCAAATCTGTACGCTTTACAGCATGCTATAACAGTAACACAAACATATCAGACCACAGTTTTAAATGAATATGCTAATCCAAGCACCTTGGCCCAAACGGCCATTCTGAGCAAACAGTTGAAATCACTACCTTCATTAAATAAATGCATGTCTGTATGTTTCAAATGTCCTCAGTCGTTTACAGCAGTATAATAATTAGTCAAGTCACTTTACGTCTATAGTGCATGTTTCAAAGCAGCTTCACATGAATAAACAGAAAAATAACAGAAGTGATGCAAACCTCATCAAATATGGGAGAAATGCAGATGCTGCTGTAATGCAGCTCTAAACAAGAAAGTGCCATTTTTCAGATCAATTCAGTGTTGAAACAAGTCCATTTCAGCTAGAACCGTCTCTACAGAAGACAATAGTGTCCAGATAAAGTTTGTTCTCATCTGACAGTGCAGTTAAATCAATAATCTTACTAAATATACATATTAGTCCGGGCAGAGTACAGAAGTGCTGTATTTACACACCGAGCACGACTGCCGCTCATCAGACTGCAAACACTAAAGAAGTAGGACACTCAATGAGTTCAGCTGAATGAGTATTCATTTTCTTGAGATATTGGACGTTTGTACAGTGTGTGTAAAGTAGTGTTTCCAGTAAGAGAATAAAGCTGAATGTACAGCTGTAAAATCTGTTTGAGAACTCGAGATCTAAGTCACCTATTTTCTAAAACCACATGCAGAATGCTATCGGTGCATGGCTCCTCCCCCTCTCTATCACTGTAACCTTGAGAAGTTCAAATCTGGCCCATTCTAGCACCTCAAACACACAGCTGGCCCGCAGGACTGTCTACCGCAGTGCATGCTGGGAAACAGGCCTCTGTAAACATGTCTTTCCACTCATACAGCCATCTGCTGTGAGCGCGTGGGAGCGGGATGTCACAATTATTTGCTGAATGAAACTCGGCCTGTATTTTGATAGCAAGAGGTCATTGAGTTTTATTTTTCAACCGGAGTAAAACAGCTGCTATCAGGAGTCTCTCGAAGAACTGATAGCGAAGCTTGTCTTGACACGGTCTCGAAATGATGCAACAGCTCTGTGAATCCACCACAGTTCTGGCACTGGATCAAACTGCTTATATAAAGCCAAATCCTGTCAATGTTTATGTGAAAACAAACAGCCATATAGTGGTGATTAACTATATTTGACATCATGCACACTAAATATCAGTTTCAGAACACTGACTTTTACAGAGTTAAAGGCTCTCAGCTGATCAACTGTCACTCTGCTTTGAGTAAGTCAAGCATTGATAAGAGTTTACAAGTACCCTGTTCTTCCAACAGACTAACACAACTCAAAGAAAAAAATAAAACATGGCTCCTGGAGCAAATGCAAAGGTTACTTTTCAAAGCGAATGTCATTCAGCTTGTAATCTGCACTGGATTCTGTGTTTTGTCCTGACTAACTATAGTGTGATCATTCAAGCACACAGTGAGAAGCAGCACATCATCGGTCAGTTTTGATGAACAGAAGAACATTCCTTCACTAAACTAGTCTGTGATTTCATTTAACTACATTTGTAGACAAACTGCAAAACATGAGCCTTGTTGCTTTTTAATGAATCAGTTCAAAGACTCACTCATAACACTCACTCATCCATCGCCACTGTCTGGTGTATACCGTATAATAACTAATGAACGAATCAGTGAAATAATAATTTTGGTTCTTGAGATGAATCAGTAACAACACACCAATTCCAGAAGAAATGTCTCTTATTTAAAAAACAGAAGCAATATGGATAAACAAATGATAAAGCTTGTCTTATTGAATATCAGATCCCTTTCTACGAAAACACTTTTTGTAAATAATATGATCACTGATCATAATATAGATGTACTCTGTTTGACAGAAACCTGGCTAAAACCTGATGATTACATTATTTTAAATGAGTCCACCCCCCAAGATTACTGTTATAAACATGTTTGTACTGGCTACTGTATACAGGCCACCAGGGCACCACACAGACTTTATTAAAGAGTTTGGTGATTTTACATCCGAGTTAGTTCTGGCTGTAGATAAAGTTTTAATAGTTGGTGATTTTAATATCCATGTTGATAATGAAAACGATGCATTGGGATCAGCATTTATAGACATTCTGAACTCTATTGGTGTTAGACAACACGTTTCAGGACCTACTCATTGTCGAAATCATACTCTAGATTTAATACTGTCACATGGAATTGATGTTGATGGTGTTGAAATTATTCAGCCAAGTGATGATATCTCAGATCATTATTTAGTTCTTTGCAAACTTCATATAGCCAAAATTGTAAATTCTACTTCTTGTTACAAGTATGGAAGAACCATCACTTCTAACACAAAAGACTGCTTTTTAAGTTATCTTCCTGATGTATCCAAATTCCTTAGCATATCCAAAACCTCAGAACAACTTGATGATGTAACAGAAACTATGGACTCTCTCTTTTCTAGCACTTTAAATAAAGTTGCTCCTTTACGCTTAAGGAAGGTTAAGGAAAACAGTTTGACACCATGGTATAATGAGCATACTCGCACCCTAAAGAGAGCAGCCCGAAAAATGGAGCGCAGCTGGAGGAAAACAAAACTAGAGGTATTTCGTATTGCTTGGCGGGAAAGTAACATATCCTACAGAAAAGCATTAAAAACTGCTAGATCCGATTACTTTTCTTCTCTTTTAGAAGAAAACAAACATAACCCCAGGTATTTATTCAATACAGTGGCTAAATTAACGAAAAATAAAGCCTCAACAAGTGTTGACATTTCCCAACACCACAGCAGTAATGACTTTATGAACTACTTTACTTCTAAAATCGATACTATTAGAGATAAAATTGCAACCATTCAGCCGTCAGCTACAGTATCACATCAGACAGTGCACTATAGACCCCCTGAGGAACAGTTCCACTCATTCTCTACTATAGGAGAGGAAGAATTGTATAAACTTGTTAAATCATCTAAACCAACAACATGTATGTTAGACCCTATACCATCTAAGCTCCTAAAAGAGGTGCTTCCTGAAGTCATAGATCCTCTTCTGACTATTATTAATTCCTCATTGTCATTAGGACATGTCCCCAAAACCTTCAAACTGGCTGTTATTAAGCCTCTCATCAAAAAACCACAACTTGACCCCAAAGAACTAGTTAATTATAGGCCAATCTCGAATCTCCCTTTTCTGTCCAAGATGCTAGAAAAGGTGGTATCCTCACAATTATATTCCTTCTTAGAGAAAAATGGTATATGTGAGGATTTCCAGTCAGGATTTAGACCGTATCATAGTACTGAGACTGCTCTTCTTAGAGTTACAAATGATCTGCTCTTATCATCTGATCGTGGGTGTATCTCTCTATTAGTTTTATTGGATCTTAGTGCTGCGGTTGACACAATTGACCACAACATTCTTTTGCATAGACTTGAACACTTTGTTGGCATCAGTGGAAGTGCATTAGCATGGTTTAAATCGTACTTATATGACCGCCATCAGTTCGTAGCAGTGAATGAAGATGTATCATATCGATCACAAGTGCAGTATGGAGTACCTCAAGGCTCAGTACTAGGGCCGCTACTCTTCACGCTTTATATGTTACCCTTGGGAGATATCATCAGGAAACATGGTGTTAGCTTTCACTGTTATGCTGATGATACTCAGCTCTATATTTCTTCGCGGCCCGGTGAAACACACCAATTTGATAAACTAGTGGAATGCATAGTCGATGGAAAAAAACTGGATGACAAGTAATTTCTTACTGCTAAATTCTGAAAAAACAGAGGTGTTAATTATAGGACCCAAAAACTCTGTATGTAATAATCTAGAACCCTGTCAAATCTCTCAAATCCCTCTCAATGTCAAATGCAGAAATGTTAATCCATGCATTTATGACCTCAAGGTTAGATTATTGTAATGCTTTATTTGGTGGTTGTTCTGCACGCTTAGTAAACAAACTACAGCTAGTCCAAAATGCAGCAGCAAGAGTTCTTACTAGAACCAGGAAGTATGACCATATTAGCCCGGTCCTGTCAACACTGCACTGGCTCCTTATCAAACATTATTATTAAACATTGGTGTTAATTGATATCATTAACAATAATTAGCATTCATGTTCTCTGAGAGAGCTGGGGCCACAGTAATAGCACAAATAATCTCTTTGAATAGTTTCTCTGAAATACTTGATCATTGATTCCGTCAGGTCAGTCGCTGTATTCATTGGTCAGATATTCACATGGCTCATGATCAGACTGTATCACTCATCCAGGCACATGTCTCTCCACTCGCTCTTCTCTTTCATACA
>NW_026775106.1:232500-247500 GCF_963082965.1 Carassius carassius | reverse complement strand
GCTCTATATTTCTTCGCGGCCCGGTGAAACACACCAATTTGAAAAACGAATGGAATGCATAGTCGATATAAAAAACTGGATGACGAGTAATTTCTTACTGCTAAATTCAGAAAAAGCAGAGGTGTTAATTATAGGACCTAAAAACTCTGCTTGTAATAACCTAGAACACTGTCTAAGACTTGATGGTTGCTCTGTCAATTCTTCGTCATCAGTTAGGAACCTGTCTCCGGTCACTACTACAGTGGCGAAAGGAGTAAGCGGGTTCAATGAGCCAAATGGTTTAGTCTCATTCTTGTTGAAGGAAAGTGCTATTTACTTCCAAATGCAATTAACCTTGCATTTTCTTCGTTTGGAAATCACTTTCCACTGTTAAACTCTGTTATTCTCTGTCAGTTTTCTATGTTTACCTGGATCATCGGCGGACGCCGGCATATTTCCTTGTTTACATCGTGACGTCAGTTTGAAGCGGTCGAATCGGAGTATTTCTGACTTCCCTGTGGACATAGTGACGTCAGTCTACGAACTGTTTGAAGTGGTCGAACCAGATCTCTGACTGAAGATCAGTAACATATATATATGTATAGAAAAATGCTACGTATATTAATGTTGACTTTTATGCTGGTGATCTTAAGTGTCTTTGAGGACACCAGATATAGGTCAGTTTTACACACTTATGTAGTACAGACGCCTCATTGTGTTGGGGGTACGTCTTACGAATCTGATGATGGTTGGAAACATTGTGCGCTGAAATTGGACTGTAATTCGTTATTATGCCTTAACTGCTTCTGTTTACATGGTGTAAATCTGTCCTTTTACACCTATGCCCAACACTTCCAAGCTAAATTACCCAGTCCTAACTCCGCGAATGCTGTTAAGTGGCACGTTTTTGTTTATTTACTTTTACTTTTGTCTGGAAATATTCACCCTAATCCTGGACCTGTCTCTTTGAGTACTCCAGATGACTTTAAATCTAGATCTGGTATTGGTTTTATTCATTTGAACGTTCACAGCTTACTTCCAAAAATGGACTCTGTTAGGATCAGGGGCTGATTCAACAGATGCTGATTTTATTGTTCTCTCTGAAACTTGGTTAAGTAATGCTATACCAGATAGTGACATAAATATAAGTGGATTTTCTCTGTTTAGATGTGACAGACTGAAAAAGGGTGGTGGAATTGTGATATACGTACGAAATAAATTCCATACCAGGGTGACAACTGCAATATCAATTAGTAAGATGTTTTGGCTTCTAGTATTGAAAATTAAGCTTTCTAAGGATGCTTATTTAATTCTGGCCGGTTGTTATAGGCCTCCCTCAGCAAACTCTGACTCTCTTGTCTTACTTGAACAGCATCTCTCTACCATTGAATTTAATTAGATACTTTTAGTCTGGGATTTTAATTGGGATTGGTTAACTCCTGCCTCAGATCGTTTTAAATCCCTTTGTAACAATTTAAACCTAACACAACTAATTGACAGTCCCACTTGGCTAAATCTCAAATGTTTAGAAAAATCAACTTTATTAGATCTTTTTTTGACTAATGCACCCCATAAGTATACCGGTACTGTCACAGTGTCTGGGTTGTGTTCCCTGGGTTTCCACTAGGTGTCCTCCTTTCTCACGGTGTCTGTCTCCTTATCACTTCCTGTTCCCTTATTTGGTCACCTTCCTCCTGTTTAGTATTGATTGTTCCCCACCTGTCTCCTGTTCCCTCATTATCCTTCTGTGTATTTATACCTGGTCTGTCTGAGTCTGTGTTATGGAGTCCTTGTTTAATGTTGATGTTAATTCATGTCCGTCGCTTCTTGCCTTGCCTTGCCTTGCCTTGCCTTGCCTTGCCTTGCCTTGCCTTGCCTTGCCTTGCCTTGCCTTGCCTTGCCTTGCCTTGCCTTGCCTTGCCTTGCCTTGTCTTCGTGTCTTGTTTATGTTATGTTTGGATATTCTGGTTTTGACCCTGCCTGGACTGTTTACCCCTTTGGATTACCCCTTAAATAAAGGACTTACCTGCAATTGGTTCCCTCTCCTGTTTTTCCTGTATCACCGAACGACAGAAGGACCAGCCAAGCGCCACAGCACAAGATGGCCGCTAACCCAGCGCCAATGCCCAAATTGGCCACCGTTCCAGCGCCACAGCCCAAGATGGCCGCCAGCCCAGCGCCAATGCCCAAATTGGCCACCGGTTCAGCTCCACAGCCCAAGATGGCCGTCAGCCTAGCGCCACAGCACCAGATGGCCGTCAGTCCAGCGCCACAGCACAAGATGGCCGTCAGTCCAGCGCCACAGCACAAGATGGCCGCTAACCCAGCGCCAATGCCCAAATTGGCCACCGGTCCAGCGCCACAGTACATGATGGCCGCCAGTCCAGCGCCATAACCCCAGATGGCCGCCAGCCCAGCACCACAGTACAAGATGGCCGCCTGTCCAGAGTCATGGCCCAAGATGGCTGCTTGCCCAGCGCCGCTGCACAGGATGAGAGTCTCAGCTGACCCTCCAGAGTCGATTCAGGTGCCAGTTGACACTCCAGAGTCGATTCAGGTGCCAGTTGACACTCCAGAGTCGAGTCAGGTGCCAGTGAACTCTCCAGAGTCGAGTCAGGTGCCAGTGAACTCTCCAGAGTCGAGTCAGGTGCCAGTGAACTCTCCAGAGTCGAGTCAGGTGCCAGTGAACTCTCCAGAGTCGAGTCAGGTGCCAGTGAACTCTCCAGAGTCGAGTCAGGTGCCAGTGAACTCTCCAGAGTCAGGGCTAGTCACCGCTGATCCTCCAGAGTCAGGGCTAGTCACCGCTGATCCTCCAGAGTCAGGGCTAGTCACCGCTGATCCTCCAGAGTCAGGGCTAGTCACCGCTGATCCTCCAGAGTCAGGGCTAGTCACCGCTGATCCTCCAGAGTCAGGGCTAGTCACCGCTGATCCTCCAGAGTCAGGGCTAGTCACCGCTGATCCTCCAGAGTCAGGGCTAGTCACCGCTGATCCTCCAGAGTCAGGGCTAGTCACCGCTGATCCTCCAGAGTCAGGGCTAGTCACCGCTGATCCTCCAGAGTCAGGGCTAGTCACCGCTGATCCTCCAGAGTCAGGGCTAGTCACCGCTGATCCTCCAGAGTCAGGGCTAGTCACCGCTGATCCTCCAGAGTCAAGTCAAGTCACCGGTGATCTTCAAGGACTGAGTCAAGTCACCGGTGATCTTCAAGGACTGAGTCAAGTCACCGGTGATCTTCAAGGACTGAGTCAAGTCACCGGTGATCTTCATGAACAAGGGCAAGTCACCGGTGATCTTCATGAACAAGGGCAAGTCACCGGTGATCTTCATGAACAAGGGCAAGTCACCGGTGATCTTCATGAACAAGGGCAAGTCACCTCTGATCTTCATGAGCAAAGGCAAGTCACCATTGATCTTCATGAGCAAAGGCAAGTCACCATTGATCTTCATGAGCAAAGGCAAGTCACCATTGATCTTCATGAGCAAAGGCAAGTCACCATTGATCTTCATGAGCAAAGGCAAGTCACCATTGATCTTCATGAGCAAAGGCAAGTCACCATTGATCTTCATGAACAAAGGCAAGTCACCATTGATCTTCATGAACAAAGGCAAGTCACCATTGATCTTCATGAGCAGTGTCAGGCCAGCACCAATCTTCTGGAGTCCAGTAAGGACACCAGGGAATTACCAGAGTTTCGTCGTCCCGTTGGTCCAGCCGCACGGAGGTCTGCTCCGCCTTGGGGGGCTCTGGTCCTGACCACATGGCTGTGGTGGTCTTCTGCTCCGCCCTGGGGGCCTTCCGCCCTGACCACACGGCTGTGGGGGTCTTCCGCTCCGCCCTGGAGGACTCTGGCTTCGTCCACAAGGACGTGGTGGTCTTCTGCTCCGCCCTGGGGGGCTTCCATCCTGACCACACGGTTGTGGTGGTCTTCTGCTCCGCCCTGGGGGGCTTCCGTCCTGACCACATGGTTGTGGTGGTCTTCTGCTCCGCCCTGGGGGGCTTCAGCCTTGACCACATGGCTGTGGTGGTCTTCTGCTCCGCCCTGGGGGGCGCCACATGATGTCCTTATGGATTTCTGTTTTGTGTTTCTTGGTTTCTGTTATGTTTCTGTCTGTTCCCCTCAGTGAGTCTGGCCCTCCGTCCCTCCCCCTGAGCCTCCACCTGTCCGCCTCCTGGTCTGTGTCGTGTCTTGTCGTGGAGCGTCTGGGAGCCGCTCCGTAGAGGGGGGGTCCTGTCACATTGTCTGGGTTGTGTTCCCTGGGTTTCCACTAGGTGTCCTCCTTTCTCACGGTGTCTGTCTCCTTATCACTTCCTGTTCCCTTATTTGGTTACCTTCCTCCTGTTTAGTATTGATTGTTCCCCACCTGTCTCCTGTTCCCTCATTATCCTTCTGTGTATTTATACCCGGTCTGTCTGAGTCTGTGTTACGGAGTCCTTGTTTAATGTTGATGTTAATTCATGTCCGTCGCTTCTTGCCTTGCCTTGCCTTGCCTTGCCTTACCTTGTCTTCGTGTCTTGTTTATGTTATGTTTGGATATTCTGGTTTTGACCCTGCCTGGACTATTTACCCCTTTGGATTACCCCTTAAATAAAGGACTTACCTGCAATTGGTTCCCTCTCCTGTGTTTCCTGTATCACCGAACGTGACAGGTACAGGTGTTTTTGCCAACGATGTTAGTGATCACTGTGTCATAGCTGCTGTGAGGAATACCAAATGTCCAAAATGTAAACCTCAAATTCTCGTTGTGAGAAACAGAAAACATTTTGTTGAACAAGCATTTCATCATGTTTTGTATTTATTTAATTGGAGTCGTATTCACTTAATGAATGATATAGAGTTAGCTTGGAATTTTTTTCATAGTGCCTTCATGCAACTGATAAACAAGCATGCCCCAATGCGAAAAATAAGAGTCAAGTCCCAAAACAATCCTTAGTTTACACCAGAATTAGCAAAGCTTCTGCAGGATAGAAATGCAGTTTGGGTCAAAGCAAGAAGCACAAAAGCTGAGTCAGAGTGGCTTCATTTTAGGAAGTTGAGAAACCTCACAGTACTTCACAGATGTTTACTTGAAACATCACAAAATCTAAATAATCTGGTTAAGTTTTCGGAAAATGGTAAAATCACTGTCGCAAGGAGACAATACAGAAATTAGCAAAATTATTACCAAAAACGGCCACCTGATAACCGAGAAGACCACTATTTTAGATAGTTTTAATGAACATTTCACCTCATCAGGTTCCTTATTTGAGTCTCAATCACCTCCCTGTTCTTTGTCTAATCTGCTCACTGCATCCTTAACTGATACTTCATGTAATTTAACTACACAAAAATTTGATTTTATTCAGTTTTCTGTTTCTGATGTTCATAAAGCTCTTAATCAGTTAGATCCAAAAAAATCTGCAGGGCCTGATAAGCTGGAACCTTTTATCTAAAGGTAGTAGCAGATTTTATTGCTGAACCTTTAACACATTTATTTAATCTTTCTATCTCTTCGTGTGAACTTCCAAAGATCTGGAAGACTGCCTTCGTTTCTCCTCTGTTTAAAGAGGGTAACCCATTGCATTTAAATAACTATAGGCCAATATCTAAATTGTGTGTCTTATCTAAACTTTTAGAGAAACTAGTGAACGAACAATTAAAAACCTTTTTTTGGAATTAAATAAAATTCACTCTCCCTTCCAGTCTGGGTTTAGAAAACAGCATAGTACCATTACAGCCGCAATGAAAGTGCTTAGCGATATAACTACTGCTTTAGATGGTAAACTAATTTGTTCAGCTCTTTTCCTCGATTTATCAAAGGCTTTTGACACAGTTGATCATGACATCCTATTAAAAAGACTTGCCACTGTTGGTCTGTCTGATTCTGCTATAAATTGGTTTGCTGACTATCTATCAGGTAGAACACAGTCTGTGGTCTTGAAAGACTGTATGTCATCTGTCCTGTCCGTTTCAAAGGGTGTCCCTCAGGGATCAGTTTTGGGACCTATTTTATTTTCGTTATACATAAATAATATTTGTGATAACATCCTTAACGTTAAATATCATCTTTATGCAGATGATACTGTTATTTATTGCTTTGCGTCATCAGCTTTGCAAGCACTTCAAGGTTTACAGTCAGCATTTAATACTGTTCAGTCTCGCCTTTTTCAACTTAAGCTGGTTTTAAATATAGATAAGACTAAATTAATGATGTTTTCGACCTCTAAAGTTGAACCAAAAAAATGTCCTGATATTTTATCATTGCAAGGCACTAAAATTGAATGTGTTACGTGTTATAAATACCTGGGCATTGTATTGGATAGTCAGTTAAGTTTTAAAGTGCATATTGACAAATTAATTTCCAAACTTAAGCTAAACAGTTTCTGTTTTTATTACAGAAACTGAACCTTATTTTCATTTAATGCTAGAAAATATCTGGTGTCTGCAACATTTTTACCTTTGTTGGATTATGGAGATATAGTATAGTATATGAATGCCCCAACACATTACTTAACAAAACTTGATATAGTTTTCCAAAAGGGCCTTACATTTTATTACTGGGTGTAGCTATCAAACGCATCACTGCATTTTATATGAGAAGGCAGAGCTACCATCCTTGCATACCTGAAGAAGTTTTAATTGGTATTGTTTTATCTATAAGTCGATTTGCAGTCTTTATCCACATTATAACTTCTCAAACTCCAACGGACACTACAATCTCCGCTCAAATGATTTGATGCATCTTTTGGGGAAGTCGTGGCCTAATGGTTAGAGAGTCGGACTCCCAATCGAAAGGTTGTGAGTTTGAGTCCCGGGCCGGCAGGAATTGTGGGTGGGGGGAGTGCATGTACAGTTCTCTCTCCACCTTCAATACCACGACTTAGGTGCCCTTGAGCAAGGCATCGAACCCCCAACTGCTCCCCGGGCGCCGCAGCATAAATGGCTGCCCACTGCTCCGGGTGTGTGCTCACAGTGTGTGTGTGTGTTCACTGCTATGTGTGTGTGCATTTCGGATGGGTTAAATGCAGAGCACAAATTCTGAGTATGGGTCACCATACTTGGCTGAATGTCACGTCACTTTTTTTTTTTTTCACTCATTTTTTTCACTCAAAGTCCCTAGGGTTCGAAAAGAGATAGGGAAAAAAGGTTTTACATATAATGCTGCCTCCTCTTGGAATTACCCACAGAATACCCTAAAGCTTACCACGTTACCGTCACTAAATGAGTTTAAGCTACTTTTAACAAATTACATGTTTTATTCTTTGGTAAATTGTTGTTGTGATTTATGAGTGTGTTTTTTATGTTTTTGTTGTATATTGTATAATTGTATACTTTTACTATTTGTTGCTGCCTTCTTGGCCAGGTCACTCTTGTAAAAGAGATTTTAATCTCAATGAGTTTTAACCTGGTTAAATAAAAGAACTGAACTGTAGAACTGTAGGTCACTGAGGCCATGAGTGTGTGTGTGTGTGTGTGTGTGTGTGTGTCATACAGCTGTTACTCGCTGAAAACTGATCCCAGCACAGCTGGTTGGTTTAAATAGCTTTAACTCTTCCTAGCAGGAGGAGCCGGCGTGTCGCTCTCTCTCTCTTCAGGAGAGTCACACACTTGTTTGCGATCAGATGTCAGGTTTGGGTGTTTTATTTCCTGACCATTGAGGTTTCGCAGGTAAATTGTAAATATTCTTACTTTGGTCATTGAAACCGGATCCTGAAAACCACATGAGCTCATATGACTGAGCCGTCAGCCAATCAGAGCATCCGTTAATCTCGGAATAGCTGCTGGCCTTTACTTGGAATACCGCAGTGAAAGTGATCTGAATGCATCACGACACGAGGAGATCACGTTTTATTCCAGGTTTCGCTGTGCACTGAACTGTAAATTCCAGCACAAGTGTTTCCACTCATCTGAGTGCAGGAATCACATCATCTATAATTTGTTATTGATCTGAGCGATTCTCAATAACACACAGATGTGTGCTCTAGTGTTGTTAGTGATTCATTGGTGTTTTCTAGAGAGCGAGCGATAAGGAGCATGCCGTGCGTTTGGCCGTCGGGAACGGGCTCCGCTCAGACGTATGGAGGGAATTCCTCAAGCGCTTCGGTCACATTCAAGTCCGGGAGTTTTATGCCTCCACAGAGGGAAATGTGGGTTTCGTGAACTACGCTGGAAAGACTGGCGCTGTTGGACGGGTCAGCTTTCTGCACAAGGTAAGGCTGTACGACTGGAATCACGTGACTCTCTGTTCTTCCACTGAAAGCTCTGATTGTCAGTGTTTTTCTCTTGTCGCACAGAAACTGTTTCCTTATGCTCTCATTCAGTACGACACAGAGCACGACGAGCCGGTGAGAAACTCCAGAGGTCTGTGTGTCGAGGTGCCTAAAGGTCAGAGGTCACACATAAACATGAAACACACTCGACCCCCTGTAGAGTCCCATATAAAGAAGAGCACTTCATGTTACATGTTACAGACTTTATTGGTACTGACAGACTGAGCTCATCAAACCATCCCTCTGAAGATCCAAATTCAGATTATTTTTAGATACGTCAGCTTCACTAGTTGTTGCTGATTAAAATAGACAAATATGATTTTAAAGGTCCCGTTCTCCTGATCCCATGTTTTAAACTTTAATTAGTGTGTAATGTTGTTGTTATAATACTTATATACTTATAGAGTATAATAATATCTGTAAAATTCTAAAGCTCAAAGTTCAATGCCAAGCGAGATATTTTAACAGAATTCGTCTACAACGAACGACCCGTTTGGACTACATCCCTCTAGTTCCTGGAGTAATGACGTCACTAAAACAGTTTTTTGACTAACCTCCGCCCACATCAATACACAAAAAAGGGGGCGTGGCCTTGTTGCGCTCCGACGGAGAAGGAGGAAGAGTTGCGTTTGTGTTTGTCGCCATGTTGTTGAAACGCTATTATTTTCATCTCGGAGTCCAATCATCTTTGTTTGTCCTTCCCAGGGATGCTGTACTTGGAGATTAATGGTTACAATTTATGTTTAACTCGGTTCCCGAAAATTATAATGCACATGTAAAACTATGTGCAGCACATTTTGCTGAGGACAGCTTCCTTAATCTCAATCAGTTTAATGCAGGATTCGCACAAAGATTATTCCTGAAAGATGGAGCAGTTCCCTCTTTGTCTGGAGAAGGCGTTGTTTATGGACCACAACCGGTGAGTGTATTTTATTATTAATTATTAAGTTGGTGCGCTTAATAATTTCAGTTTCTGTAACTCATTACACAAAGGGCAACGCTGTTTAGCTTTGTTAACTAGATGTTAGGGCTGTGCAAAAAAATCGAATGCGATTTTCTTGTGCATCTCGTCAGTAAAAACGTACAAGTACATCTCCAGCACATGCTCCTGCCCACTTGCTTCTCAAAACTAGTCCAAAACTAGCCCAATCGCGTTTCCAGGAGGGTAACGTGCGCTCAGCTGCTGTCGAATCACAACACAGGAACCGCTGTCACAATCAGAACTCGTCACGTATTTCTGAAGGAGGGACTTTATAGAACAAGGAAGTCATCAGCCCGTTTTTATGACAGTGGAAACAGCGGTATACAGATAGGTGAATTGTGTGAAAAATACTGTGTTTTTTTACATGCGAAACATGAACACATGTTATATTGCACACTGTAAACACAATCAAAGCTTCAAAAAAGCACGAAAAACGGGACCTTTAATATTTTACTTTTTTTACATTTGACAAATCAGTTTAAACCTTTGATCTGGATGTTTCTTTAATCTGATCATGTTCTTAAATTGTCCCTTAAAGTTTTTTTAACGCTGACTGAGCTTATGTGTGTGTGTGTGTCTGTGTGTCCTGATGCGTGTTTCCAGGGCAGACCGGGCTGCTGGTGTCCAAGATTACAGAAATCGCTCCTTTTGTTGGTTATGCACAAAATGAGCAGCAAACAGAAAAGAAGAGGCTGCGTGACGTTTTAAAGCACGGTGATGTCTATTTCAACAGCGGTGATCTGCTAAAGATCGATCACGACAACTTCATCTACTTCCAGGATCGAGTGGGAGACACATTCAGGTATTTCCTTAACATCATGCTGTCAGAGATCAGATTCAGTGAATCTACAAGGTGATTGGTGGATGCTGAAGTGAATCTGTGAGGGGATTGGTGGAGTCTGGAGACAATCTGCAAGGTGATTGATGGAGGCTGATGTGAATCTGCGAGGGGATTGGTGGAGGCTGATGTGAATCTGCGAGGTGATTGTTGGAGGCTGGAGTGAATCTGCAAGGTGATCTGTGGAGGCTGAAGTGAATCTGCGAGGTGATCAGTAGAGGCTGGAGTGAATCTGCGAGTTGATCGGTGGAGGCTGATGTGAATCTGCGAGGTGATCAGTAGAGGATGGAGTGAATCTGCAAGGTGATCTGTGGAGGCTGATGTGAATCTGTGAGGTGATCAGTAGAGGCTGGAGTGAATCTGCGAGTTGATCGGTGGAGGCTGGAGTGAATCTGTGAGGTGATTGTTGGAGGCTGGAGTGAATCTGCGAGGTGATCGGTGGAGGCTGGAGTGAATCTGCGAGGGGATCGGTGGAGGCTGGAGTGAATCTGCGAGGGGATCGGTGGAGGCTGGAATGAATCTGCGAAGGGATCGGTGGAGGTTGATGTGAATCTGCGAGGTGATTGGTGGAGGCTGGAGTGAATCTGTGAGGTGATCGGTGGAGGCTGATGTGAATCTGCGAGGTGATTGTTGGAGGCTGGAGTGAATTTGTGAGGTGATCGGTGGGGGTTGATGTGAATCTGCGAGGGGATCGGTGAAGGCTGGAGTGAATCTGCGAAGGGATCGGTGGAGGTTGATGTGAATCTGCGAGGTGATTGGTGGAGGCTGGAGTGAATCTGTGAGGTGATTGGTGGAGGCTGATGTGAATCTGCGAGGTGATCGGTGGAGGCTGGAGTGAATCTGCGAGGGGATCGGTGGAGGCTGGAGTGAATCTGCGAGGGGATCGGTGGAGGCTGGAGTGAATCTGCGAGGGGATCGGTGGAGGCTGGAGTGAATCTGCGAGGTGATTGGTGGAGGCTGGAGTGAATCTGCGAGGGGATCGGTGGAGGCTGGAATGAATCTTGGAGGGGATCGGTGGAGGTTGATGTGAATCTGCGAGGTGATCGGTGGAGGCTGGAATGAATCTTGGAAGGGATCAGTGGAGGCTGATGTGAATCTGCGAGGTGATTGGTGGAGGCTGGAGTGAATCTGCGAGGTGATCGGTGGAGGCTGGAGTGAATCTGCGAGGTGATCGGTGGAGGCTGGAGTGAATCTGCGAGGTGATCGGTGGAGGCTGGAGTGAATCTGCGAGGTGATCGGTGGAGGCTGGAGTGAATCTGCGAGGTGATCGGTGGAGGCTGATGTGAATCTGCGAGGTGATCGGTGGAGGCTGATGTGAATCTGCGAGGTGATTAGTGGAGGCTGATGTGAATCTGCGAGGTGATCGGTGGAGGCTGATGTGAATCTGCGAGGTGATCGGTGGAGGCTGATGTGAATCTGCGAGGTGATTAGTGGAGGCTGGAGGGAATCTGCGAGGTGATTGGTGGAGGCTGGAGTAAATCTGCGAGGGGATCGGTGGAGGCTGATGTGAATCTGCGAGGTGATTGGTGGAGGCTGGAGTGAATCCGTGAGGTGATTGGTGGAGGCTGGAGTAAATCTGCGAGGGGATCGGTGGAGGCTGATGTGAATCTGCGAGGTGATTAGTGGAGGCTGGAGTGAATCTGCGAGGTGATTGGTGGAGGCTGGAGTAAATCTGCGAGGGGATCGGTGGAGGCTGATGTGAATCTGCGAGGTGATTGGTGGAGGCTGGAATGAATCCGTGAGGTGATTGGTGGAGGCTGGAGTGAATCTGCGAGGTGATTGGTGGAGGCTGGAGTGAACCTGTAAGGGTGATTGGTGGAGGCTGAAGTAAATCTGTGAGTTGATTGTTGGAGGCTGGCGTGAATCTGTGAGGTGATTGTTGGAGGCTGACGTGAATCTGCGTGGTGATTGGTGGAGGCTGATGTGAATGTTAATCTGTGCAGATGGAAGGGAGAGAACGTGGCCACCACTGAAGTCTCTGACATCATCAACATGCTTGACTTTGTAGAAGAGGCAAACGTCTATGGAGTTCGAGTTCCAGGTTTGCTATAGCCACGTTTACTCTGAATGTCTTTACTCACGTGTGACATCACTGACATTCCTTTATATGTTTGCGAAGGTCACGAGGGACGGATAGGAATGGCTGCAGTAAAATTGATGAACGGAATGGAGTTTGAGTGCAAGAAAACATTTGACCACGTCTGCAGGTTCCTGCCTGTTTACGCTCGACCTCGTTTTATACGAATTCAGGTAAAATTCTCCGTTATATGATAAACCAGTTAGCACTGGTCTCCTGCACACACATGATGTGTTGTTTCTCTCCAGAGCACAATGGACATCACCGCCACCTTTAAACAGCTGAAGCTGAAGCTGGTGGAGGCCGGATTCAATCCCAGCATGACGACTGATTCGCTGTACTTCCTGTGTGAGCGTGAGAGGACGTACATCTCACTGACCCCCTTCATTTACCAGCAAATCCTGTCTCACAGCATCAAACTCTGACTTCTCTCTCCTGTGCTAGTATTACAATTGTTGTTTAGCTGAACCATCTCAAAAAATATTTTACTGAAGTATTAAAGAGGCACTGATTCAGCTTTTTAAAAAACCTGATCAGAATCACATTTTGCTAACCAAGTCATGTATATTTGTGCTACTGAGCTGTTACATTTGTTGCCCTTTAAGAAGCTTGTGTCAAAAACATTTCAACATGGAATCTATTAAATCCATGTGATCTATGATTCTTGAAGATTTTCCTTATTCTAGTATGTAATAATGTTTGTTTTTAACTATTTTATATATGAATCTCAAATGAATTTAGCCTGTGACTGGTTAAAATAGATATTGCATTAAAAAAATTTTATGAATCAATGTTTGATTTATTTTGTTTATTTTAGTGCTAATACACCTAACTGATTTAATTACTTTTATTTCTGTAAGATAAAATAAGTGGGATTTTGATATAGAATCACCTGCAAAACCAGATACTGTTCACCACAGTTAGCCGGGCTGAGAGACAGTTTGAGTCACTAGAGAATAGCTCAAAAGTCCGTTTTGCCATTTAAACTCATCCATTTCACAAGGGCAATGAAAAATAAGATATGCTGAGAAAGATTAAAAAAAACAAGGCTCTAAGTGTGCTAACACAAAATAAGATATAATAATCCCTGCATTTGTGCCTGTATTTTAAACCCTAGTTACGTTATGACCCAAGTAACCAAATTAATGGTTCTTTTCACAGATTAAGTAGTGAGGTCTGGTAATAGGCTTAATATTACACAAAACAGTATAATCAATATAACATTCACTATTGGAAATTAAAGGACATCTTGACATGAAGCAAAGTAACAAACAGACAGACTATTCTGAGCAAAGATGTTATACAGTATGTGAGTATTGAAAAAAATAATCCTGTATGGATCAAACATTTAAAAAAATTGGTGTGTAAATTAATAATAAAACAATTAACAATAATAAAAATTATGAAAACAAGAAGCCCCGTTGAAATGAAAGATTTATGGGTCAAAAACAACTTAAAATTGTTGTGGCAGATGTGAATGATAATTAATACGCACCAGGTTTTTAGACCAGAAACATTTCACATATAAACCCCAGTGTACTAATTTATAGCTACTCCTTCCTCTCCTCCTAACCTCCTCCATCCTCACCTCCTCTTTCCTCACCTCCTCCTTCCTCTCGTCCTCACCTCCTCCCTCCTCACCTCCTTCCTCATCTCCTCCTTCCTCACTCCTTTCCTCCTCACATCCTCCTCCTTCCTCACTTCCTCTCCTCACTCCTCCTCCTTCCTCACCTCCTCCCTCTTCACCTCCTTCCTCATCTCCTCCTTCCTCACTCCTTTTCTCCTCACATCCTCCTCCTTCCTCACTTCCTCTCCTCACTCCTCCTCCTTCCTCACCTCCTCCCTCTTCACCTCCTTCCTCATCTCCTCCTTCCTCACTCCTTTCCTCCTCACATCCTCCTCCTTCCTCACTTCCTCTCCTCACTCCTCCTCCTTCCTCACCTCCTCCTCTCCTCCTAACCTCCTCCTTTCTCACCTCCTCACTCCTCTCCTCAACCCCTCCTTCCTCCTCTACTCACTACTCTCCTCCTTCCTCACCGCATCACTCTTCTCCTCACCTCCTCTTTCCTCACCTCCCCCTTCCTTACCTTATCACTCCTCATCTCCCCCTTCATGTCCTCCCCAGCTCCTCATTCCTTACACCTCTCCTCCTCGTTCCTCTCCTCCTCTCCTCCTCCTTCCTCACCTCCTTACTCCTCTCCTCCTCCTTCCTCAACTCCTCACTCCTCTCCTCCTCACCTCCTCCTTCCTCTCCTCCTCACTCCTCTCCTCCTTCCTCACATCCTCACTCCTCTCCTCCTCCTTTCTCACACCTCTCCTGCCTTTCCTCCTCACCTCCTCCTTCCTCTCCTCCTTCCTCACATCCTCACTCCTCTCCCCCTCCTTTCTCACACCTCTCCTCCTCCTTCCTCTCCTCCTCACATTTTCCTTCCTCTCCTCACACTTCTCCTCCTTCCTCACTCCTCTCCTCCTCCTCTCTCACACCTCTCCTCCTCCTTCCTGTCCTGCTCACCTCCTCCTTCCTCTCCTCCTCACCTTCTCCTTCCTCTCCTCCTCACTCTTCTCCTCCTCCTTCCTCACTCCTCTCCTCCTTCCCCACCTCGCTTCTCTCCTCCTCTTTTTCCACCTCCTCACTTCTCTCCTCCTTCCTCTCTCCTCTCCTCCTCCTTCCCCACCTCCTCACTTCTATCCTCCTCCTTCCTCACTCCTCTCCTCCTCCTTCCTCACACCTCTCCTCCTTCTTCCTCAAAGCTCTCCTCCTTCCTCTCCTCCTCAGTCTTCACAGTGCAGTTAGAGAACTGTAACTCTGATCGGTTGCAGGCTGGAGGTGGTGGCAGCTGTCAGTCATGGCTTTAGCACTGAACTTTAGACCCGTAAA
>NW_026775106.1:197500-227500 GCF_963082965.1 Carassius carassius | reverse complement strand
AGCTTCTTCAGGCCGAAGGAGCGCATCACAAACCACAGCTTAAGAGAGCGAAAGCGGCGGCTCAGAGAGATCTGCCAGTGCTGCGGGAGACAAACGCTAATCAATACACAGCAGAAACACACAGATAAACACATGCTAACGAGCATAACGTGACTCTACCATGAAGTCAGTGGCGTCTGAGTTCTCATGTCTCAGGTAAAGCGGGTCGACGGTGAACGTCTGCTGGAGCTTCATCTTATTCTTCACCCTGCGGTTCAAACACAGGCTTTACAAACATTCACTGAACTCACATGAGATTCATTAACGCTCGGAAAGAAATTAACACTCTGATTCCACAAGCATGCATTAAAATGATCAAAAGTGACAAGTCATTTATAATGTTTCAAATAAATGCTGCTCCTTCGAACAATCATGTGACACTGAAGACTGGAGTAATGATGCTGAAAATACAGCTTTGATCACAGGAATAAATTACACTTGAACCTATTCACATAGCAAACAGCTGTTTTAAATTGCAATAATATTTCATAATATTACTGTTTTTATTGCAACAGGAAAAAAAACAGGACACAAGAGTCTCTCACCAGAACGCCGTACAGTCAAAATGGACCATCATCCACTTGGATGGGTTGAAGACGAATGAATCGGCAAACTCAATTCCGTTGAGAAAATAACGCAGTTCAGGACACAGTAGAGCAGAACCTGCATACGCCGCATCCACGTGCAGCCAGAGACCCTCACGAGCACCTCCACACACAAATACACACACACACACACACACAGATAGATAGATACACACACACACACACACACAAACACACACTTTACTGACAAATAGCTTGGTGATTCATATGTTGCAGAACATTCATAAGCACTTAAACATCCTGATATATAAATATGATTTATATTATTCATAAATTATGGTACATGAGCAGCAGTTTTTCAGTGCTTTTTAATGACTCTCTGATTCATGACACTTACAGACAGGGCCGAGTTCATCCAGACGGTCAAACGAACACACACCGGTGGAGCCCAGCGTCGCACACAGCTGCAGGACACACACACACACGGTCAGAAACACGGCAGCACAGTAACGAACTCAACGGCTGATTAGCTGAGGCTGATTCACCATCACGGGTACGAATCCTCTCCTGCGGTCCTCCTCGATGGCTTGCTGAAGAGTTTCTCCACGCAGAGAAAAAGCCTCGTCCGTCTCCAGGAACCTGATCTTCACCAGAGTGATCAGACCGGCCTTCTCCACTGAGGAATGAGCCTACAGAACAAAACAAACACTCACTCATGATGATCCCAGAGACACTTTCAGAAGGAACAGTCAAAGAGCAGCATGGTGATCTGACGGTGATCTGATGGTGATCTGATGTGATCTGGTGGTGTTCTAGTGGTGATCTGGTGGTGATCTGATGGTGATCTGATGGTGTTCTAGGGGTGATCTAATGGTGATCTGAGGGTGATCTGATGGTGATCTGGTGGTGATCTGGTGGTGTTCTAGGGGTGATCTAATGGTGATCTGAGGGTGATCTGATGGTGATCTGGTGGTGATCTGGTGGTGTTCTAGTGGTGATCTGGTGGTGATCTGATGGTGATCTGAGGGTGATCTGATGGTGATCTGATGTGATCTGGTGGAGTTCTAGTGGTGATCTGATGGTGATCTGATGGTGATCTGAGGGTGATCTGATGGTGTTCTAGTGGTGATCTGATGGTGATCTGAGGGTGATCTGATGGTGATCTGATGTGATCTGGTGGTGTTCTAGTGGTGATCTGAGGGTGATCTGATGGTGATCGGATGTGATCTGGTGGTGTTCTAGTGGTGATCTAATGGTGATCTGAGGGTGATCTGATGGTGATCTGATGTGATCTGGTGGTGATCTGATGATGATCTGATGGTGATCTGATGGTGATCTGAGGGTGATCTGAGGGTGATCTGATGTGATCTGATGGTGATCTGAGGGTGATCTGATGGTGATCTGATGGCGATCTGAGGGTGATCTGATGGTGATTTGGTGGTGATCTGATGGTGATCTGATGTGATCTGATGGTGATCTGATGGTGATCTGATGGTGATCTGGTCACCGGTGAAGCACCTGGTCGGAGGCGTATGCGATGAGTCTGGAGTTCAGCACTGACTCGTCCGTGTCGGCGTGTGTGAACTCACTCTTCATCTGCAGGATTCGGTCTTTCCTCGCGACGAGCAGAGCGACCAGCGTACACTCACTGACCGTACTCTACACACAACAATGACTTACAGACATTTCTACTGTAAAAGTCAACAGAAAACATGCTGATTGGAACATCAGTTGTGACGTGTGTTGTATACCTGCAGGATTCCTCCTCCATTGCTCTGTGGATGATGGTGTAAATAATGATCTGGCAACCCAAGCGCTTTACACAACCAGTCCAACACACACATCTCCAGCTCAGTGCACGCTGGACTAGATGCCTGCACAACACACACACACACACACAAATACTATTCAACATGATGCGTAAGGCTGACACAGAGAGTGTTATGTGTGTGTATGAGTTTTTACCCAGGTGAAGCCGAGGCAGTTGATGGCATCTGCCAGCATGTCACCCAGCAGAGACGGCCATGAGGTGAGTGCAGGAAAATACGCATGCATGTGAGGACTCTGCCAATGAACAACCTACAGACAGACAGCAGCATTACAGAATACTGGAGTTCAACAGGACAGACAGAAAGATGGAGAGACAGAAAGACGGAGAGACAGACAGACAGACGGACCCCAGGCAGGATGATGTTCTCCACGTCCTTCATTATGCTGCTCCAGTCCTCCGGCTCATACGGGGCGATGCTGGGCAGCAGAGGACGCATGTAACCCGGCTGAACATCTGGAACGACCCGCCGCTCGCGAATCCGTGTGAGATACTGCTGGATGAAATCCACCATCTCCTTCCCTACACACACACACACACACATTATACTACAAACACACTGTGAGAAGATCTCTAAGAATCACTGCAAATACAAGACTGAACAACATTAGAGAAAAGTTATAAAACAATAGACAAATAGCAGAGACACTCAGATATTACAGCATAACATCTAATTCAGTAAAATTACCTTACAAGATTTCAGAAGATGACAACAGAACACAAACACTTGATTAAAATGTCCTGAATATCATTAATTCAAGAAGTAAATGTGATAGAAACCATCTCTCATTTATGTACACATCAAAGGTTTTTGTACGAGCTGTACGAGGTTGAATAAGGTTAGTTGTGTCCTGTAAAACTATTTAGAATCATTCGTATAATTCGGTTCTAACAGACAGGTCACTATTGGAGCGACACACTGGTAAGATTTGAAGGTTCAGATCAGTACCTCTCATCATGTACTCCTGCGACTGCATCACGTCTGTCAGACGAAGAGAAGATCAGTGAGCTTCAGATCTCCGTCCGTTCTTATAACTGCTGCTGACGGAGCCGCCCACTGACGCAAACACACCAACTACACAAAGACACGCTTTGATTCAGAACTGCACATCCTTATCTGAAATATATGTGTTTAAGAGCTCAGAACATTCCCAACACTGTAATACTTCATCTTCAGACACACAGATGCTGGAGATGCTGTTGCTGGTTCAGACTGTAAAACCCTTGTATTGTGTATTTATTCAGATGTTAATCAGCAGAGATGCTCAGATCCTCCTCAAAGAAACCAAATCCAGCACTGCTGTCTTTTAAGAATAAGAATTTTTATGACAGAAATCCTGAAAAGAGCATCACAAACAACAAACAGCAAAAATCTATAAACACAAGAGATCCATGTTAATTATCAGTGAGGAAACCGAGTCTGAGTCTGACATCTGACATCACTGCGCAGTTAAACCCTCTTCACCCTAAGGCCAGTGGAGGGTGTTGGGGTGTGGGTCAGAATCAAACCTGTGTCGGCCACATGAGCACCACAGCTGAGACGCTTCATGAAAGAACTGAAGTAAATGAATGATAAAGATCCGGTCACAGAAAGCACAGACACTGATGTCTTTCTTCACGCTCTGTGTGTGATTAGGTTAGGGTCAGCTTCTGTCTGTACGCCTCCTTCTCCAGGAACTGCTGCATGTATTTCTGCGCCTCAGAATCTTGTGTGTTATATGCTCATCATTGCTTTGATTAATCAAATAAAAAATGTGCATTTACATTGATGCTTTTGGCAGATGCTTATATCTAAAGACACTTGCACTGTCTTCAAAGTACACAGCTGATCATTTCATGCTTTCACTGGCGTTACGAGCACCATGATCTACTGAGTTCCAGGAATTTTATTGAAAGCATGTTATTGTACATAAACCAGCTCATGAGACCCTTACGAAAGGAAAATATATTTACCAATATATTTCTTAAAATATATTGTGATATATTGTAATATATTATTTTCCCTTTTTATTTTCTAATATATTATATATTTGAATACATTTAATAATATATTAATGATACACATATTATATAATATATTGCAAAATATACAAATGATTGCCGCTTTCAATATATTGCAATATATTGGAAAAAATAAATATATATAAGAATATATGCCTAATATATTACATGATATTTTCCAATATACTGCAATATGTTTTTGTTTCATAAGGGGAGGGATTATGGGACATGTGTCTGTACCTGAAAGTCCTCCAGCGAGAGCGTCAGCTGGATCTGTATGTCTTGTGTTTCTGTCATCTGATCATCTTCTTATTTCAAACGCTGATGTTTAACACACGGCTCAACGTTGATCACAGTTTCCTCTGCGACCTCTGTGTCCGACGACAACACAGCACTGCAGGAACACACACACACAGACACACACACTGAGAGAGCCGGGCAAACACACACACACAAACACACTGAGAGAGCCGGGCAAACACACACACAGGCACACAGACACACAGACACACACACTGAGAGAGCCGGGCAAACACACACACAGGCACACAGACACACAGACACACACACACACACACACACACACACAGAGAGCCGGGCAAACACACACACACACACACACACACACACACACACACACACACACACACTCACACACACTCACACACTCACACACACACACACACACACACACACAGAGAGCCGGGCAAACACATACACAGACACACACACACACACACTCTGAGAGAGGCGGGCAAACACACACACACACACACACACACACACACTCTGAGAGAGCCGGGCAAACACATTCACAGACACAGACACAGACACACACACACACACACACACACACACACTCTGAGAGAGCCGGGCAAACACACACACAGGCACACAGACACACAGACAGACACACACACACACACACACACACACACACACTGAGAGAGCCGGGCAAACACACACACAGACACACAGACACACACAAACACTCTGAGAGAGCCGGGCAAACACACACACACACACACACACACACACTTCTCTAGATGTTCATGCTTATGTGTTTCTCTCACTCTGCTGCCCGTCAGGCGTAGGGACTATTATGGGCTGGCTGATGCCTGTGCCTGTCTGCAGATTGCCCAGGTGAATGCTGTCTGTTACTACGGTAATGACCTGCTGACCTCCAGAGCTCATGACCTGGTGTATGTCTCCATCGACGGAGATCAGCTCTGCGTCAGAGACGAGGGTTAGATGACATCCCATCATCAGATCAACATCTCCATCAGAATGCACTTACTCTACACAACAACAACAGAGAGCATCCAGCGGCAGCATCAGGCTGATTTCACAGTCGGATCAGTGCTTTGATGCTGCTCTGAGACGCTGTTTGTTCAAATAACTGCAGGCTAATTTTCTTCATTGCACAGAGGGCAAACACCCAATCATGCGTCACGAGTGTTTCTGACAAAGGAGGTCATTCATAAACGCAGGTCGGGTCACCTGTAAATTTGCTGTTGTTGGCAGTCGACACAAGTCCGGCGACGTTCACCACTCCTCCGGGCCAGGGGATGGTCAGTGTGGATGGTCAGTGTGTGGATGGTCAGTGTGTGGATGGTCAGTGTGTGGAGGGTCAGTGTGGAGGGTCAGTGTGTGGAGGGTCAGTGTGTGGATGGTCAGTGTGGATGGTCAGTGTGTGGATGGTCAGTGTGGATGGTCAGTGTGGATGGTCAGTGTGTGGATGGTCAGCGTGTGGATGGTCAGTGTGTGGAGGGTCAGTGTGGATGGTCAGTGTGTGGAGGGTCAGTGTGTGGATGGTCAGTGTGGATGGTCAGTGTGTGGAGGGTCAGTGTGTGGATGGTCAGTGTGTGGAGGGTCAGTGTGGATGGTCAGTGTGTGGAGGGTCAGTGTGTGGATGGTCAGTGTGGATGGTCAGTGTGTGGAGGGTCAGTGTGGATGGTCAGTGTGTGGAGGGTCAGTGTGTGGATGGTCAGTGTGGATGGTCAGTGTGTGGATGGTCAGTGTGGATGGTCAGTGTGTGGAGGGTCAGTGTGGATGGTCAGTGTGTGGAGGGTCAGTGTGTGGATGGTCAGTGTGGATGGTCAGTGTGTGGATGGTCAGTGTGGATGGTCAGTGTGTGGAGGGTCAGTGTGGATGGTCAGTGTGGATGGTCAGTGTGTGGGTGGTCAGTGTGGATGGTCAGTGTGTGGATGGTCAGTGTGGATGGTCAGTGTGTGGATGGTCAGTGTGTGGGTGGTCAGTGTGGATGGTCAGTGTGGATGGTCAGTGTGTGGAGGGTCAGTGTGGATGGTCAGTGTGTGGAGGGTCAGTGTGTGGATGGTCAGTGTGGATGGTCAGTGTGTGGAGGGTCAGTGTGGATGGTCAGTGTGGATGGTCAGTGTGTGGAGGGTCAGTGTGGATGGTCAGTGTGTGGAGGGTCAGTGTGTGGATGGTCAGTGTGGATGGTCAGTGTGTGGAGGGTCAGTGTGGATGGTCAGTGTGTGGAGGGTCAGTGTGGATGGTCAGTGTGTGGATGGTCAGTGTGTGGATGGTCAGTGTGGATGGTCAGTGTGTGGATGGTCAGTGTGTGGATGGTCAGCGTGTGGAGGGTCAGTGTGGATGGTCAGTGTGGATGGTCAGTGTGTGGATGGTCAGTGTGTGGATGGTCAGCGTGTGGATGGTCAGTGTGTGGAGGGTCAGTGTGGAGGGTCAGTGTGTGGATGGTCAGTGTGGATGGTCAGTGTGTGGATGGTCAGTGTGTGGATGGTCAGTGTGGATGGTCAGTGTGTGGAGGGTCAGTGTGGAGGGTCAGTGTGGATGGTCAGTGTGGATGGTCAGTGTGTGGAGGGTCAGTGTGGATGTTCAGTGTGTGGATGGTCAGTGTGTGGAGGGTCGGTGTGGAGGGTCAGTGTGGATGGTCAGTGTGGATGGTCAGTGTGTGGAGGGTCAGTGTGTGGATGGTCAGTGTGGATGGTCAGTGTGTGGATGGTCAGTGTGTGGAGGGTCAGTGTGGATGGTCAGTGTGTGGAGGGTCAGTGTGTGGATGGTCAGTGTGTGGAGGGTCAGTGTGGATGGTCAGTGTGTGGATGGTCAGTGTGTGGATGGTCAGTGTGTGGAGGGTCAGTGTGGAGGGTCAGTGTGGATGGTCAGTGTGGATGGTCAGTGTGTGGAGGGTCAGTGTGTGGATGGTCAGTGTGTGGATGGTCAGCGTGTGGATGGTCAGTGTGGAGGGTCAGTGTGTGGAGGGTCAGTGTGTGGATGGTCAGTGTGGATGGTCAGTGTGTGGATGGTCAGTGTGTGGAGGGTCAGTGTGGATGGTCAGTGTGGATGGTCAGTGTGTGGAGGGTCAGTGTGGATGGTCAGTGTGTGGAGGGTCAGTGTGGATGGTCAGTGTGGATGGTCAGTGTGTGGATGGTCAGTGTGTGGAGGGTCAGTGTGGATGGTCAGTGTGTGGAGGGTCAGTGTGGATGGTCAGTGTGTGGAGGGTCAGTGTGTGGATGGTCAGTGTGGATGGTCAGTGTGTAGAGGGTCAGTGTGTGGAGGGTCAGTGTGGATGGTCAGTGTGTGGAGGGTCAGTGTGGATGGTCAGTGTGGATGGTCAGTGTGTGGAGGGTCAGTGTGGAGGGTCAGCGTGTGGAGGGTCAGTGTGGATGGTCAGTGTGGAGGGTCAGCGTGTGGAGGGTCAGTGTGGATGGTCAGCGTGTGGAGGGTCAGTGTGGATGGTCAGCGTGTGAAGGGTCAGTGTGGATGGTCAGTGTGTGGAGGGTCAGTGTGGTGATGGTCAGTGTGTGGATGGTCAGTGTGGATGGTCAGTGTGGAGGGTCAGCGTGTGGATGGTCAGTGTGTGGATGGTCAGTGTGGATGGTCAGTGTGTGGATGGTCAGTGTGAATGGTCAGTGTGTGGATGGTCAGTGTGTGGATGGTCAGTGTGGATGGTCAGCGTGTGGATGGTCAGCGTCTGGATGGTCAGCGTGTGGATGGTCAGTGTGGATGGTCAGCGTGTGGATGGTCAGCGTGTGGATGGTCAGCATGTGGAGGGTCAGTGTGTGGATGGTCAGCGTGTGGATGGTCAGCGTGTGGATGGTCAGTGTGGATGGTCAGCGTGTGGATGGTCAGCGTGTGGATGGTCAGCATGTGGAGGGTCAGTGTGTGGATGGTCAGCGTGTGGATGGTCAGCGTGTGGAGGGTCAGTGTGTGGATGGTCAGCGTGTGGATGGTCAGCGTGTGGAGGGTCAGTGTGTGGAGGGTCAGCGTGTGGAGGGTCAGTGTGTGGATGGTCAGCGTGTGGAAGGTCAGCGTGTGGATGGTCAGTGTGTGGAAGTCATTGTGGTGATGGTCAGTGTGTGGATGGTCAGTGTGGATGGTCAGTGTGTGGATGGTCAGTGTGTGGAGGGTCAGTGTGTGGATGGTCAGTGTGGATGGTCAGCGTGGATGGTCAGTGTGTGGAAGTCATTGTGGTGATGGTCAGTGTGTGGATGGTCAGTGTGTGGAGGGTCAGTGTGTGGAGGGTCAGTGTGTGGATGGTCAGCGTGGATGGTCAGTGTGTGGATGGTCAGTGTGGATGGTCAGTGTGTGGAGGGTCAGTGTGTGGATGGTCAGCGTGGATGGTCAGTGTGTGGATGGTCAGTGTGGATGGTCAGCGTGGATGGTCAGTGTGTGGATGGTCAGTGTGGAGGGTCAGCGTGTGGAGGGTCAGTGTGTGGATGGTCAGTGTGGATGGTCAGCGTGTGGAGGGTCAGCGTGTGGAGGGTCAGCGTGTGGATGATCAGCGTGTGGATGGTCAGTGTGTGGATGGTCAGCGTGTGGATGGTCAGTGTGTGGATGGTCAGTGTGTGGAAGTCATTGTGGTGATGGTCAGTGTGTGGATGGTCAGTGTGTGGATGGTCAGTGTGGATGGTCAGCGTGGATGGTCAGTGTGTGGAGGGTCAGTGTGTGGATGGTCAGTGTGTGGATGGTCAGTGTGTGGAAGTCATTGTGGTGATGGTCAGTGTGTGGATGGTCAGTGTGTGGAAGTCATTGTGGTGATGGTCAGTGTGTGGATGGTCAGTGTGTGGAGGGTCAGTGTGTGGAAGTCATTGTGGTGATGGTCAGTGTGTGGATGGTCAGTGTGTGGAGGGTCAGTGTGTGGATGGTCAGTGTGTGGAAGTCATTGTGGTGATGGTCAGTGTGTGGATGGTCAGTGTGTGGAGGGTCAGTGTGTGGATGGTCAGTGTGTGGAAGTCATTGTGGTGATGGTCAGTGTGTGGATGGTCAGTGTGTGGAGGGTCAGTGTGTGGATGGTCAGTGTGGATGGTCAGCGTGGATGGTCAGTGTGTGGAGGGTCAGTGTGGATGGTCAGTGTGTGGAAGTCATTGTGGTGATGGTCAGTGTGTGGATGGTCAGTGTGTGGAGGGTCAGTGTGTGGATGGTCAGTGTGGATGGTCAGCCTGTGGAAGTCATTGTGGTGATGGTCAGTGTGTGGATGGTCAGTGTGTGGAGGGTCAGTGTGGATGGTCAGTGTGTGGAGGGTCAGTGTGTGGAGGGTCAGTGTGGATGGTCAGTGTGTGGAAGTCATTGTGGTGATGGTCAGTGTGTGGATGGTCAGTGTGTGGAGGGTCAGTGTGTGGAGGGTCAGTGTGGATGGTCAGTGTGTGGATGGTCAGTGTGTGGAGGGTCAGTGTGGATGGTCAGTGTGGATGGTCAGTGTGTGGATGGTCAGTGTGGATGGTCAGTGTGTGGATGGTCAGTGTGGATGGTCAGCGTGTGGAGGGTCAGTGTGGATGGTCAGTGTGGATGGTCAGTGTGTGGAGGGTCAGTGTGTGGATGGTCAGTGTGGATGGTCAGTGTGTGGAGGGTCAGTGTGGATGGTCAGTGTGTGGATGGTCAGTGTGGATGGTCAGTGTGTGGAGGGTCAGTGTGGATGGTCAGTGTGTGGAGGGTCAGTGTGGATGGTCAGTGTGTAGAGGGTCAGTGTGTGGAGGGTCAGTGTGGATGGTCAGTGTGTGGAGGGTCAGTGTGGATGGTCAGCGTGTGGATGGTCAGTGTGTGGAGGGTCAGTGTGGATGGTCAGTGTGGATGGTCAGTGTGTGGAGGGTCAGTGTGTGGATGGTCAGTGTGGATGGTCAGTGTGTGGAGGGTCAGTGTGGATGGTCAGTGTGTGGATGGTCAGTGTGGATGGTCAGTGTGTGGATGGTCAGTGTGTGGAGGGTCAGTGTGGATGGTCAGTGTGTGGAGGGTCAGTGTGGAGGGTCAGTGTGGATGGTCAGTGTGTGGAGGGTCAGTGTGTGGAGGGTCAGTGTGTGGATGGTCAGTGTGGATGGTCAGTGTGTGGAGGGTCAGTGTGTGGATGGTCAGTGTGGATGGTCAGTGTGTGGAGGGTCAGTGTGGATGGTCAGTGTGTGGATGGTCAGTGTGGATGGTCAGTGTGTGGATGGTCAGTGTGTGGAGGGTCAGTGTGTGGATGGTCAGTGTGTGGAGGGTCAGTGTGGATGGTCAGTGTGTGGAGGGTCAGTGTGGAGGGTCAGTGTGGATGGTCAGTGTGTGGAGGGTCAGTGTGTGGAGAGTCAGTGTGGAGGGTCAGTGTGGATGGTCAGTGTGTGGATGGTCAGCGTGTGGATGTTCAGTGTGTGGATGTTCAGTGTGTGGATGTTCAGTGTGTGGAGGGTCAGTGTGGATGGTCAGTGTGTGGAGGGTCAGTGTGGATGGTCAGTGTGGATGTTCAGTGTGTGGATGTTCAGTGTGTGGATGTTCAGCGTGTGGATGTTCAGTGTGTGGATGTTCAGTGTGTGGAGGGTCAGTGTGGATGGTCAGTGTGGATGTTCAGTGTGTGGATGTTCAGTGTGTGGATGGTCAGTGTGTGGATGTTCAGCGTGTGGATGGTCAGTGTGTGGATGGTCAGTGTGTGGATGTTCAGCGTGTGGATGTTCAGTGTGTGGATGGTCAGTGTGTGGATGTTCAGTGTGTGGATGTTCAGTGTGTGGATGGTCAGTGTGTGGATGTTCAGCGTGTGGATGGTCAGTGTGTCTGGACTCTCGGGGTTCGTTGATCTTGTTCTGCATTGCCACCTGATGCACAATTATCATATTCATACACACACTATGACACAGATGTACTGGTTAACAGCTGTTTCTGCTAATTATTAAAACCACCTAATCAATATTATTAATAAACATCAATACTTTGTATTACAGAAGTAGATTCAATTACTGCGTATTCTTCTCATCTCTGCAGAAATCCACCCGTCCGCTCAGTTCAGTACAGCAGGCTAATAATAAATGAATGAGCTGATCTGTCTGACCGATGCACTGATGATACGTTCAGATTCATTCATGTCTCATTTATAAAAAAAATAAAATAAAAGGTTTTCTATTTTATTTTATTTCACTTACTTAAATTAAATTATTTATTTCAATGAACTAAAATGCAGTTTTTATGTTTTAGTCTTAATTAACTATAATAACTTATAACTTCATCTTCTGGTGAAGCGAACGACTCTCTGGTGATGACAGGAACAAAATAAAAAGCATAAATCCAATAGACAGAACAGTTGTTTGTCATTTAGAAGTTTATCATGCCTGTTTTTATCAGCAGGTGGCGCTGTCACCAAACCGCTCACGTGTCAAAGACTTGGACAGTCGAGCATTGAGAGTAAAACTGCCTGAGAGCGTCAGAAGAAGCTCTGAGTGTCTGTGAACCTGCAGGATCTCGTTCAGCTCGTGGCTGCTGTTGTCCAGCGTGATGTCCAGTGTGTTTTTGCAGAACTTGCTCTGCGTGTGACCATCGGCTCCAGCACGTCTCTGTGGCCCAGTGCAGTGCACTCATCTTCAGCATGTTCTTGGCGTTCAGGTCGGTGCGGTGCTGCAGAAACACACATGAATGGAGTCATTGTTGGATGATGAAAGGCCACACTTAAAGCAGAAAATTACAGCAAATGCAACATCAAAGAGCCATCGGCTCATAATGCACTGCTCACTCACCTTCAGCAGCAGCTCCACGTTTCGCGTGAGACCCACAGACCCCTGTGTGCAGCATCCTCTGTGCTGAGCCGACAGTTGTAGAGACACAATAACACTTCACTGTAAAGCACAGAGACACACACGCTCACATTCACTCTCTCACACACACTCTCTCTCTCTCTCACACAAACACTCTATCTCTCTCACTCTCTCTCACACACACACACACACAAACACACTCTCACTATCTCTCACACAAACTCTCTCACAAGTCAAGTCACCTTTATTTATATAGCGCTTTAAACTAAAAAGATTGCGTAAAAGCAACTGAACAACATTCATTAGGAAAACAGTGTCAATAATGCAGAATGATAGTTAAAGGCAGTTCATCATTGGATTCAGTGATGTCATCTCTGTTCAGTTAAATAGTGTCTGTGCATTTATTTGCAATCAAGTCAACGATATCGCTGTAGATGAAGTGTCCCCAACTAAGCAAGCCAGAGGCGACAGCGGCAAGGAACCGAAACTCCATCGGTGACAGAATGGAGAAAAAAACCTTGGGAGAAACCAGGCTCAGTTGGGGGGTCAGTTCTCCTCTGACCAGACGAAACCAGTAGTTCAATTCCAGACTGCAGCAAAGTCAGATTGTGCAGAAGAATCATCTGTTTCCTGTGGTCTTGTCCTGGTGCTCCTCTGAGACAAGGTCTTTACAGGGGATCTGTATCTGGGGCTCTAGTTGTCCTGGTCTCCGCTCTCTTTCAGGGATGTAGAGGTCCTTTCTAGGTGCTGATCCAGCATCTGGTCTGGATACGTACTGGATCTGGTGGCTACGGTGACCTCGGAACAAGAGAGAAACAGACTAATATTAGCGTAGATGCCATTCTTCTAATGATGTAGCAAGTACATAGGGTGTTATGGGAAGTGTTTTTACATCTTGATTCACTGCTACGAACTGATGGCGGTCATATAAGTACGATTTAAACCATACTAATGCACTTCCACTGATGCCAACAAAGTATTCAAGTCTATGCAAAAGAATGTTGTGGTCAATTGTGTCAAACGCAGCACTAAGATCCAATAAAACTAATAGAGAGATACACCCACGATCAGATGATAAGAGCAGATCATTTGTAACTCTAAGGAGAGCAGTCTCAGTACTATGATACGGTCTAAATCCTGACTGGAAATCCTCACATATACCATTTTTCTCTAAGAAGGAATATAATTGTGTGGATACCACCTTTTCTAGTATCTTGGACAGAAAAGGGAGATTCGAGATTGGTCTATAATTAACTAGTTCTTTGGGGTCAAGTTGTGGTTTTTTGATGAGAGGCTTAATAACAGCCAGTTTGAAGGTTTTGGGGACATGTCCTAATGACAATGAGGAAGTAATAATAGTCAGAAGAGGATCTATGACTTCTGGAAGCACCTCTTTTAGGAGCTTAGATGGTATAGGGTCTAACATACATGTTGTTGGTTTAGATGATTTAACAAGTTTATACAATTCTTCCTCTCCTATAGTAGAGAATGAGTGGAACTGTTCCTCAGGGGGTCTATAGTGCACTGTCTGATGTGATACTGTAGCTGACGGCTGAATGGTTGCAATTTTATCTCTAATAGTATCGATTTTAGAAGTAAAGTAGTTCATAAACTCATTACTGCTTTGGTGTTGGGAAATGTCAACACTTGTTGAGGCTTTATTTTTCGTTAATTTAGCCACTGTATTGAATAAATACCTGGGGTTATGTTTGTTTTCTTCTAAAAGAGAAGAAAAGTAATCGGATCTAGCAGTTTTTAATGCTTTTCTGTAGGATATGTTACTTTCCCGCCAAGCAATACGAAATACCTCTAGTTTTGTTTTCCTCCAGCTGCGCTCCATTTTTCGGGCTGCTCTCTTTAGGGTGCGAGTATGCTCATTATACCATGGTGTCAAACTGTTTTCCTTAACCTTCCTTAAGCGTAAAGGAGCAACTGTATTTAAAGTGCTAGAAAAGAGAGAGTCCATAGTTTCTGTTACATCATCAAGTTGTTCTGAGGTTTTGGATATGCTAAGGAATTTGGATACATCAGGAAGATAACTTAAAAAGCAGTCTTTTGTGGTAGAAGTGATGGTTCTTCCATACTTGTAACAAGAAGTAGAATTTACAATTTTGGCTATATGAATTTTGCACAGAACTAAATAATGATCTGAGATATCATCACTTGGCTGAATAATTTCAACACCATCAACATCAATTCCATGTGACAGTATTAAATCTAGAGTATGATTTCGACAATGAGTAGGTCCTGAAACGTGTTGTCTAACACCAATAGAGTTCAGAATGTCTATAAATGCTGATCCCAATGCATCGTTTTCATTATCAACATGGATATTAAAATCACCAACTATTAAAACTTTATCTGCAGCCAGAACTAACTCGGATGTAAAATCACCAAACTCTTTAATAAAGTCTGTATGGTGCCCTGGTGGCCTGTATACAGTAGCCAGTGCAAACATAACAGGGGATTTATCATTAACATTTGTTTCTCTGGATAATGTTATATGAAGCACCATTACTTCAAACGAGTTATACTTGTAGCCTGCCCTCTGAGAAATCCTGAAAACGTTATAAATTGAAGCAACACCTCCACCTTTGCCTTTTAGACGCGGCTCATGTTTATAACAGTAATCTTGGGGGGTGGACTCATTTAAAATAATGTAATCATAATCTCACACACTCTAACTCTCTCTCTCTCACACGTCTTCCGTGAGGGGCTGACACGCTGTTTTGTCTTTATTTTGATTATTAAAACCTTATTTGATTGTCCACCGGTTCCCGCCTCCTTTTTCCCGATGATTATGAAGTTTTAATCGTTACAATTATAAGTAACGCTGCACTTCTACTAACTATCCTGAGATGTCCACTTCGCAAGTCACTTACGTTCGAATATAACAAACGTCTGAAGCAATAAGAGAAACGTACAAAATGTGCAGAGCAGTGGTGCACGAGAACTGGAATTGAGAACCGCTGCGTTAGAGTATTAGTAGAGTATTAGTAAACTGGTAGGATTAGGGTTAGAATAAATTGGCATGTATTTGCAAAGTAACTTATAGTCAATGTCTGTTGGCAAACCATGACAATAAAGAGTTAGCAGATATTAAGCAAACAGTCTGACGAGAGTTAGTACACATGCGGGTGCAACATTACTTAAAGTCAAAATGTTCAAAAGACACCATCAAAATAAAGTGTTACCAAAAAAATAATTTCTGGTGTGCATCTTGAGACGAAACATTGGCACGACAGATTTTAAGCCTACTGGAGAAACAAAATTACTTAAAATAAAAAGTATTGTTTTCTGAGAAACTGATCAAAAAGAAGTGAATTTATGATTAAAGAAACAAATATCTGCCAAAATGCTCAGAAAAGTCTTTATTTAAAGGGATAACTAATGTTCAGTCTCCTTTTATTCATGTTTTAAGCATAAACTCTCTTCATTTTGTTACATTTTTCAAGACTTCATTTAAAATTTACATCTGAAGTGAATGCTTCGTGATTTAATTATTCATATTTATTTAGAAATATACCATGAACACGACATTCACCTGCTGCTGCAGCGAGGCTAAGCAGCGTTTTATTTATGATTATATGTAATATTATATTATTTTTCTGTACTGTAGAATCTATCATGATTCTTTATTTTAAAAAAGTCCAACCTCTCGTGAAGCAGAATCAATGAACGCAGTGCGCATGCGCCGAGACAACCATCAGCTGACACACACGAGCTCAGTTATGACGTTAATTTCAAAGCGAATCACCCCAGTAATATTCAGTTTATGACACGTTATAAACAATTATACACCAGTTACTCTATAAAAGTGTCACATAACTCAACCAGTGTTTAATGAGTTGTGCAATAAGAATAAGAGTTTAAACGCCCAGAGGTGATTGCACATCATATATGTATCTGTTTAGATATTGTTTTCGTTTTGTCTTATACAGTCTGTTTTTGTTAAGCGCTTTGAAGGTTAGGTGTGTACGCAGTGTGTGTTTAAATAAAGCTTCCGCTGTTTGAATCCGTGGACTTCCGCGTTTGATCGAGCACTTTCAGCTTGTTTACTGTCTCGAGTCCGGAATAAACTTCACTTTTCCTGCTGATCTGCGCTTCTCTGCTGATCCCACAGTGTTTTCCGAGAGGATTTTATTCCAGAGGTGTGTTTAGGGTTAACTGCGATACTAATAAACAGCCAGTTATTAATGTACTGTATTTCAGGATCATCAGTATAATGTCTGTTCTGTTCTAAGTCTGATTGTTCAGATATGATTAATATGTTAATGATTCTGAATTGGTCTGATGTGGGATGTTTTCAGGAATATGAGCAGAAATGCCGTCTGTGTCCACTGCAGTGAAGGATCTGTATCTGTCCACATCACTGAGTGAGCTGAACAAGAGGGCAGAGGTCAAACCGGGTCAGACCAGCACCAGACAGTGAGTGTGACTCTACCGTCACTTTAAGAGTTAAATAAATCACTCGGTTTATGTCATCACATCCATGATGCTATTATTAAAGCACCCAATAATGATGTGAAACATGGATGTTTTTCATGTCTAAAGCATATAAAGTGAATAAATTAGTCTTCATCAGCTCACCTTTCTACATAAACACAGAGAAACCATAAAAAGGTTGATTTGGGCCTTCTTTCAAATGTTGTGTTCACGGTGTTCAGTCCGAGTCGAACAGTTTCCTCAGTTCAGTGTCTGTTGAGGAACTGAAGCTGAATCAGTTCGTTCATCAGAATCAGATTCACCGCTGATTCCACTCATTTCATCCAGTTCAATAAAAAGATCTGGTTCAAAAGAATGATTCGTTTGTGAACGAATCACTCCGGATCATTTGTCTGAGATTCTTGATTACAGTAATAATGCTGTACATAATGATCAGTTTCGCTTCATAAGATCTCAGAATATCATCAGGAGACACTATGATTTATTTGACTCTTAAAGTGACGGTAGCCATTGACTTGTATATTATGATTCAAAGAGGTGCATGGTATTGTCTTGAAGTATTCTGCAGTATTGATTGATTAAAGAACATCTCTATTTGTGGCAGCAGATTCTCATAAGCATCGTAAGCGTTTAGAAACAGTGTCAGCAGCGGTCTGTACAGATCTGATGCTGATGTTCGTGTGTTTCAGTTACGTCCAGAGCGCGTGTAAGATCTTCAAGGCGGCGGAGGAGTGTCGTCTGGACCGCGATGAGGAGAAAGCTTATGTCCTGTACATGAAGTACCTGACGGTCTATGACCTCATCAAGAAGAGACCGGACTTCAAGCAGCAGCAGGTACAGCCCCAGTGCATTGTGGGAGATTTTAATGGTGTAGACGTGACACTGAGGGTGAGATCACGTGTGTTATACACACGTTTGTATGATTATTCAGCTGATGCTGTGAACGTGTGGATGTCCTTAAATGTGATGCATGTTCTGTCAGTCACCGTAGTCTTCTGATGTCTTTCAGGAGTTCTTCCTGTCTATGCTGGGACCAACCAGCTTTAAGAAGGCCATCGAGGAGGCAGAGAAGCTTTCAGAGAGTTTGAAGCTCCGGTCAGTCTCTCTCTCACACACACACACACACTCTCTCTCTTCTGTCTCACACACTCTATTCACCTGCTGGTGTCGATCTCTCAGGTATGAGGAAGTAGAAGTGCGGAAAAAGCTGGAAGAGAAAGAGAGAAAGGAGGAAACAAGTCGACGAGGAGAAAGAAGTGAAAAAGATGTCCGTGCTTCACCTCGAGGAGCTTCACAGAAGAAGGACAGTAAGAAGGTGCTGCTGGACTGGAAATCACATCCCTTTGTGTGGCTTCATCGTTTGATCTGAAAAACTCATTAAACACACACTCGTCAATTAGAAAAACATTTCCTGAAAGTGTATGTGGCTCTGATATGATATACTGTGGAGAAAAGAAGCATCAGTTCAGATTACACAAACAGACGTGTTGGTTAACTTAACTAACCTCATCATAACTGTAAAGAAGACAATACTGACATAAAGCAAAAAAGAAGAAAAAAAGATTTATTGGAAAATGTCTTTAAAAATGTCAGAATGATTGACCTGCACAAGTGTCTGTAAAAGTGAAGCATGTTGCATTGTGACCCAGTTTCAGTGTGGCTTCATGGGTCCATGATCAGCTTCTGTGATCATGTGACCAGTTTATTTCACTGCTGTAGCTAAAAAAGGAGCAATATGAATATGCTATAGCGAGATATAAAAAAGAAAAGGTTCCATGTTTTAGTAGTTCAACTCGCAGTCGGCGCTCGAACAGTTAAATGGGTCAAAGTTCAGAGGCCATCATCATGCATGCTTTGATTTGTTAATTAATGTGTGTGTGTGTTTTTCAGCAGGTTAACGAGGAGCCCAGTAACAGTAAGACTGGAGGTGATAAAGGTGTGTCCCGGCGGAGCGTCATACGTCTCTCTCTGTGTGTGTGTTGTTCTGTGACATGTGTGTTGTGTCCCATCAGGAAGCATCAGCGCTAAGGATCTGTTCCAGCTGATGAAGGATCCCAGTATCAGTGTGCTGGTGATGGACGCGCGCAGCAGACAGGACTTCCAGGAGTCCCAGATGTGTGTCCCGTCTCAGACGTGCATCAGTGTTCCTGAGGAGGCCATCAGTCCAGGGTCAGTCCCACACACACACACACACAGTCTGCATTTCACATATTCCAAAATCTATTTTTTAAATGCAACTGATCAAAGATTCATCCGTATGTTTAATTTTATACATGAAATTATGTTTTTGAGCTTGTAACTTTTAATTAGAATGTTATAACATCTAGTGAAATGACAGTGATTTCTTAAATTAGTGTTAGTTATGGCTGTCTATTCTGTGAAAAAATCATTTTCGATTTTTAAGACATAAGTGTTTATTGAATCGATTGTAAAATCGATTTTCCATGTCTAAAAAATAAGACGTTTCCTTTTTCAACGTCTAATAACGGACGAACGTAAAGAGAGCGCTGGAAACGCAGAAGTCAGCAATATTTCTTATTTATTGGCATGAAGTTTCGTGCAGAATAACAAACAGCAACAGGAGTGCAACATTTTCAAAAAATATATGTGCAGAGGGGACGACTGCCATGACAAAAGAAAAACATCAGTGCAGGCTTCAACCCGGCTGCATTTATGATTTAGGCAATTCAAAAATCTTCAAGATTATTTTAAATAATCATTCAATCCATTTCAAACAACTGTTTAAAAAGTGAAACTTTAAATGGACTTGAGAACAGGCCATGTGTGTTTTTTATTGAACGTAACCGACACTTACGCTAGGCGGCACTAGGCAGGCATAATGACATGCGCAAAAAGCTAGGGCCATTACAAATTTATTGTGAATGCTCTCGTGTGTGTGAGTGAGTACTGAATGCTCTCGTGTGCGTGCGTGAGTATTGAATGCTCTCGTGTGCGTGAGTGAGTACTGAATGCTCTAGTGTGCGTGAGTGAGTATTGAATGCTCTCGTGTGCGTGCGTGAGTATTGAATGCTCTCGTGTGCGTGAGTGAGTATTGAATGCTCTCGTGTGCGTGCGTGAGTATTGAATGCTCTCGTGTGCGTGCGTGAGTATTGAATGCTCTCGTGTGCGTGAGTGAGTATTGAATGCTCTCGTGTGCGTGAGTGAGTACTGAATGCTCTCGTGTGCGTGAGTGAGTACTGAATGCTCTCGTGTGCGTGAGTGAGTATTGAATGCTCTCGTGTGCGTGCGTGAGTATTGAATGCTCTCGTGTGCGTGCGTGAGTATTGAATGCTCTCGTGTGCGTGCGTGAGTACTGAATGCTCTCGTGTGCGTGAGTGAGTACTGAATGCTCTCGTGTGCGTGAGTGAGTACTGAATGCTCTCGTGTGCGTGCGTGAGTACTGAATGCTCTCGTGTGCGTGCGTGAGTATTGAATGCTCTCGTGTGCGTGCGTGAGTATTGAATGCTCTCGTGTGCGTGAGTGAGTACTGAATGCTCTCGTGTGCGTGCGTGAGTATTGAATGCTCTCGTGTGCGTGCGTGAGTATTGAATGCTCTCGTGTGCGTGAGTGAGTACTGAATGCTCTCGTGTGCGTGAGTGAGTACTGAATGCTCTCGTGTGCGTGTGTATTGAATGCCCTCGTGTGCGTGCGTGAGTATTGAATGCTCTCGTGTGCGTGAGTGAGTACTGAATGCTCTCGTGTGCGTGCGTGAGTATTGAATGCTCTCGTGTGGTTGCGTGAGTATTGAATGCTCTCGTGTGCGTGCGTGAGTATTGAATGGTCTCGTGTGCGTGCGTGAGTACTGAATGCTCTCGTGTGCGTGAGTGAGTACTGAATGCTCTCGTGTGCGTGAGTGAGTACTGAATGCTCTCGTGTGCGTGAGTGAGTACTGAATGCTCTCGTGTGCGTGAGTGAGTACTGAATGCTCTCGTGTGCGTGAGTGAGTACTGAATGCTCTCGTGTGCGTGAGTGAGTATTGAAAGCTCTCGTGTGCGTGAGTGAGTACTGAATGCTCTCGTGTGCGTGAGTGAGTATTGAATGCTCTCGTGTGCGTGCGTGAGTTCTGAATGCTCTCGTGTGCGTGAGTGAGTACTGAATGCTCTCGTGTGCGTGAGTGAGTATTGAATGCTCTCGTGTGCGTGCGTGAGTATTGAATGCTCTCGTGTGCGTGCGTGAGTATTGAATGCTCTCGTGTGGTTGCGTGAGTATTGAATGCTCTCGTGTGCGTGCGTGAGTATTGAATGCTCTCGTGTGCGTGCGTGAGTATTGAATGGTCTCGTGTGCGTGCGTGAGTACTGAATGCTCTCGTGTGCGTGAGTGAGTACTGAATGCTCTCGTGTGCGTGAGTGAGTACTGAATGCTCTCGTGTGCGTGAGTGAGTACTGAATGCTCTCGTGTGCGTGAGTGAGTACTGAATGCTCTCGTGTGCGTGAGTGAGTACTGAATGCTCTCGTGTGCGTGAGTGAGTATTGAAAGCTCTCGTGTGCGTGAGTGAGTACTGAATGCTCTCGTGTGCGTGAGTGAGTATTGAATGCTCTCGTGTGCGTGCGTGAGTTCTGAATGCTCTCGTGTGCGTGAGTGAGTACTGAATGCTCTCGTGTGCGTGAGTGAGTATTGAATGCTCTCGTGTGCGTGCGTGAGTATTGAATGCTCTCGTGTGCGTGCGTGAGTATTGAATGCTCTCGTGTGGTTGCGTGAGTATTGAATGCTCTCGTGTGCGTGCGTGAGTATTGAATGCTCTCGTGTGCGTGCGTGAGTATTGAATGCTCTCGTGTGCGTGCGTGAGTACTGAATGCTCTCGTGTGCGTGCGTGAGTATTGAATGCTCTCGTGTGCGTGAGTGAGTACTGAATGCTCTCGTGTGCGTGCGTGAGTATTGAATGCTCTCGTGTGGTTGCGTGAGTATTGAATGCTCTCGTGTGGTTGCGTGAGTATTGAATGCTCTCGTGTGCGTGAGTGAGTACTGAATGCTCTCGTGTGCGTGAGTGAGTACTGAATGCTCTCGTGTGCGTGAGTGAGTACTGAATGCTCTCGTGTGCGTGAGTGAGTACTGAATGCTCTCGTGTGCGTGAGTGAGTATTGAATGCTCTTGTGTGCGTGAGTGAGTACTGAATGCTCTTGTGTGCGTGCGTGAGTTCTGAATGCTCTCGTGTGCGTGCGTGAGTTCTGAATGCTCTCGTGTGCGTGAGTGAGTTCTGAATGCTCTCGTGTGCGTGCGTGAGTATTGAATGCTCTCGTGTGCGTGCGTGAGTATTGAATGCTCTCGTGTGCGTGCGTGAGTATTGAATGCTCTCGTGTGCGTGAGTGAGTTCTGAATGCTCTCGTGTGCGTGAGTGAGTTCTGAATGCTCTCGTGTGCGTGCGTGAGTATTGAATGCTCTCGTGTGCGTGCGTGAGTATTGAATGCTCTCGTGTGCGTGAGTGAGTATTGAATGCTCTTGTGTGCGTGAGTGAGTATTGAATGCTCTTGTGTGCGTGCGTGAGTTCTGAATGCTCTCGTGTGCGTGAGTGAGTTCTGAATGCTCTCGTGTGCGTGCGTGAGTATTGAATGCTCTCGTGTGCGTGCGTGAGTATTGAATGCTCTCGTGTGCGTGCGTGAGTATTGAATGCTCTCGTGTGCGTGCGTGAGTATTGAATGCTCTCGTGTGCGCGAGAGAGTATTGAATGGTGAGTGAGTATTGAATGCTCTCATGTGTATACTCTCGCCTGCACGAATATTGAATGCTCTTGTGTGCTTCTGATGTTCAGGGTGACGGTGAACCAGATCGAGCTGAAGCTCCCTGCAGTGTCTCTGGATGACTGGAAGCGCAGAGGATTCGTGGATTATGTGGTTCTGCTGGACTGGTTCAGCTGCGTATCTGATCTCAAACTGGGCTCCACTCTACAGAGTCTGAAGGATGCTCTCTATAAGGTACTGTAGGGCTGGCACTGTATCTCCTGCTCATCGTCATATCTGATGTGTGTGTGTATGTGTTGTATCTAGTGTTTGTGTGTGTTGTATCTGACGTGTGTGTTGTATCTGATGTGTGTGTGTGTTGTATCTGTGTGTGTGTGTGCAGTGGGACAGCAGTACGATCCTGCGCAGTGAGCCTCTGGTGCTGGATGGAGGATATGATAACTGGCTGCTCTTTTACCCAATGTACACCAGCAACGCTAAGGTCAAGCCCCCCCGACAGCAGACGGCTAGCACACTGCCCCAGCGTGAGTCTTTTCAAATAGAAAATAAAGTCCCTTTTTAACATTTAAATTCTCATGGCAAAGCCAGAATTTAGAAAGGTACTGAATTTAATTAAGTTTTGGGAATCAAAGCGAATGATGGGACGACTGTGTCGTTGCTAGTGATGTAAGGGTTTGAGCTGAAGAGGCTGACGTTGAGTGTTTAGAGGGGTATCATTTTGATGAATGTGGGTAAGAAATGAAGAATGTGGGTAACCAAACAGTTTCTGGCCCTCAATGACGGCCATAGAAGAAGTCACTAGTGACCAGCATCTGTTCGGTTACCAAAATGTTCAAGGCAAACTCGTATGTTTGGAACAACTTAAGGATGAGTAAATGGCAATTTTTGGGTGAACTGTCCCTTTAAGGCCTATTAACACCAAAGACAATAAGTATAATGATAACTATAACATTTTAATAAGTCTATGAGAATAATGAAATCACACCAGAAATATAACGGATACGGAGGAGTGATATCATTGGAATCACTTTCAAAACAATATTTTCCATCTGATGAATGATTAAAACATTGACAGCCAATCAGAATCCATCAAGTTTTAAAAAGCTTGAGCATTTAAAGCGACAGGTGACAAAACTGCAGCACTTATAATAACCAGAACATTACTGTGTGAGGGTGTGGATGCTAATAATAATTATGGTTATAGTTGTTGTTCTTGGTGTGAGCGTTCTTAATCTCAGTGTATCTCTGTTCTGATCTGTGACGCTGCTGCTGTGGTTTCAGTGAACTTCTCGTACCCGTCTCTGGAGGAGCCAGAACCCGTGAGTGTGTGTGAGGAACCCGCAGAAGTGCAGCTCAATGGCAGAACCGTGGACCCCGAGCCACCCGCAGAGCCACCCGCATACACACCCACACAACAACCCGTAAATACAGACTCCGCTGCGCCTCGACACACTCCACAGGTGAGTTACACCTGGAGCACGGCCCTCATCCACACACACACACACACACACACACACACACACTAACCCTTCCTCTGAACGCAGGTCGACCGCTCCAAGAAACCAGCAGTCACTGCAAAGCTCAGCGACGAGCCCTCAGTGAGCGACGGCCCCGCGGCACACAACGGCCCCGTGATGCCCGACCGCTCCGCTAAACCCCCGCTGGACCCGTCCAGAGCTCTGAGTGAAGAGGAGCGCAGGGAGATCCACGCCGAGACACTCAGTCTGATGGAGAAAGCCCGAAAAGAGCAGGAGCAGCGCAAACGAGCCCTGGAGGAGATAGAGACGGTCGAGAGACATCAGCGAGAACAGAGCCAGAGGAAGAAGGAGGAGGAGGAGAAGCAGGAGAAGAAGAAGCTGGAGAGACAGACGGCAGAAGAGGAGGATCAGGGAGAAGACAGGAACAGGAGAGCGCAGAAGGACGTCCCGCTGGACGCTGCCATGAAGAGCATGTCTCTGGATTCACCTGCACCCTTCAGCGCTGTGAGACACACACACACACACACACACACACACAGCATCAGGACGGCTGGTGCTGTACTGAACGCAGGTTGATCTATGGAGAGTAGGAGTGTGATTATTGACCAAAAAATATATCTCAATATTTTCTGGGATTTTTCAGTAATGATAACTGAATGAGTAGAAACATCACTCATGCTCATGTATATTAACTAAAGAAAAAAACTTCAACTGGAGAAAATAAACCTAAATGTTACATTTTGGGGCAATCTAACATAATTAATATATAGAAAAAATTGTGCAAAGCGTGTTTTTTGTTGCGTTTTTGTGAAGAAAGTAACAAACTCAGCTCACACATTGTTAAAGCTCCACATCACAGACTTGAACAGGAGTGTGTAACGTGTGTGTGTGTGTGTGTGTGTGTGTTGCAGAGGGAGTCTCTGACCCGAGCACACAGTGAGGAGATGGGCCGGACCGTCCCTGGGCTGCCGGACGGCTGGATGAAGGTCAGAGCAGCAGGAGTTTGTCGTGTTGTTGTTGTTGTTGTTGTTGGCCGGTGTTTCTAACCCTCGTCTCTGCAGTTTCTGGACACGGTGACGGGCACCTACAGATATTACCACTCTCCCACCAACCGCGTGCACCTGTACCCCCCGGAGGTCCACACGCCTCAGATCCAGCCCAGCGCCGCTAAACCCAAGCCACCGGCCGCAGAGACGGAGAAAGAGAAGGAGCAGGAGCGAGAGAGAGAGAAGGAGAGAGAGAGAGAGCAGTCCAAACTCAAACGCTCATACTCCTCTCCAGACATCAGCCAAGAGCTGAGCACAGAGACCAGCAGAAAACCTGCAGCCACGCCCACCTTCAGCAGAGACAACAAGTACACACACACACACACACACACACACACACCTTCAGCAGAGACAACAAGTACACACACACACACACACCTTCAGCAGAGACAACAAGTACACACACACACACACACACACCTTCAGCAGAGACAACAAGTACACACACACACACACACACACACCTTCAGCAGAGACAACAAGTACACACACACACACACACACCTTCAGCAGAGACAACAAGTACACACACACACACACACACACACACCTTCAGCAGAGACAACAAGTACACACACACACACACACACACCTTCAGCAGAGACAACAAGTACACACACACACACACACACACACACACACACACACACCTTCAGCAGAGACAACAAGTACACACACACACACACACACACCTTCAGCAGAGACAACAAGTACACACACACACACACACACACACACACACACACACACCTTCAGCAGAGACAACAAGTACACACACACACACACACCTTCAGCAGAGACAACAAGTACACACACACACACACACACACACACACCTTCAGCAGAGACAACAAGTACACACACACACACACACCTTCAGCAGAGACAACAAGTACACACACACACACACACACACACACACACCTTCAGCAGAGACAACAAGTACACACACACACACACACACACACACCTTCAGCAGAGACAACAAGTACACACACACACACACACCTTCAGCAGAGACAACAAGTACACACACACACACACACACACCTTCAGCAGAGACAACAAGTACACACACACACACACACACACACCTTCAGCAGAGACAACAAGTACACACACACACACACACACCTTCAGCAGAGACAACAAGTACACACACACACACACACACACACACCTTCAGCAGAGACAACAAGTACACACACACACACACACACACCTTCAGCAGAGACAACAAGTACACACACACACACACACACACACACACACACACACACCTTCAGCAGAGACAACAAGTACACACACACACACACACACACCTTCAGCAGAGACAACAAGTACACACACACACACACACACACACACACACACACACACCTTCAGCAGAGACAACAAGTACACACACACACACACACCTTCAGCAGAGACAACAAGTACACACACACACACACACACACACACACCTTCAGCAGAGACAACAAGTACACACACACACACACACACACACCTTCAGCAGAGACAACAAGTACACACACACACACACACACACCTTCAGCAGAGACAACAAGTACACACACACACACACACACACCTTCAGCAGAGACAACAAGTACACACACACACACACACACACACACACACCTTCAGCAGAGACAACAAGTACACACACACACACACACCTTCAGCAGAGACAACAAGTACACACACACACACACACACACACACCTTCAGCAGAGACAACAAGTACACACACACACACACACACACACCTTCAGCAGAGACAACAAGTACACACACACACACACACACACCTTCAGCAGAGACAACAAGTACACACACACACACACACACACCTTCAGCAGAGACAACAAGTACACACACACACACACACACCTTCAGCAGAGACAACAAGTACACACACACACACACACACACACACACACCTTCAGCAGAGACAACAAGTACACACACACACACACACACACACACACACACACACACCTTCAGCAGAGACAACAAGTACACACACACACACACACACACACACCTTCAGCAGAGACAACAAGTACACACACACACACACACACACACACACACCTTCAGCAGAGACAACAAGTACACACACACACACACACCTTCAGCAGAGACAACAAGTACACACACACACACGCACACACCTTCAGCAGAGACAACAAGTACACACACACACACACACACACACACACCTTCAGCAGAGACAACAAGTACACACACACACACACACACACCTTCAGCAGAGACAACAAGTACACACACACACACACACACCTTCAGCAGAGACAACAAGTACACACACACACACACACACACCTTCAGCAGAGACAACAAGTACACACACACACACACACACACACCTTCAGCAGAGACAACAAGTACACACACACACACACACACACACACACCTTCAGCAGAGACAACAAGTACACACACACACACACACACACACACCTTCAGCAGAGACAACAAGTACACACACACACACACACACCTTCAGCAGAGACAACAAGTACACACACACACACACACACCTTCAGCAGAGACAACAAGTACACACACACACACACACACCTTCAGCAGAGACAACAAGTAAACACACACACACACACACCTTCAGCAGAGACAACAAGTACACACACACACCTTCAGCAGAGACAACAAGTACACACACACACACACACACACACACACCTTCAGCAGAGACAACAAGTACACACACACACACCTTCAGCAGAGACAACAAGTACACACACACACAAACACACCTTCAGCAGAGACAACAAGTACACACACACACACACCTTCAGCAGAGACAACAAGTACACACACACACACACACACCTTCAGCAGAGACAACAAGTACACACACACACACACACACCTTCAGCAGAGACAACAAGTACACACACACACACACACACCTTCAGCAGAGACAACAAGTACACACACACACACACACACCTTCAGCAGAGACAACAAGTAAACACACACACACACACACCTTCAGCAGAGACAACAAGTACACACACACACACACACACCTTCAGCAGAGACAACAAGTACACACACACACACACACACACACACCTTCAGCAGAGACAACAAGTACACACACACACACACACACCTTCAGCAGAGACAACAAGTACACACACACACAAACACACCTTCAGCAGAGACAACAAGTACACACACACACACACACCTTCAGCAGAGACAACAAGTACACACACACACACACACACCTTCAGCAGAGACAACAAGTACACACACACACACCTTCAGCAGAGACAACAAGTACACACACACACACCTTCAGCAGAGACAACAAGTACACACACACACACACACCTTCAGCAGAGACAACAAGTACACACACACACACACACACACACCTTCAGCAGAGACAACAAGTACACACACACACACACACACCTTCAGCAGAGACAACAAGTACACACACACACACACACACCTTCAGCAGAGACAACAAGTACACACACACACACACACACACACACCTTCAGCAGAGACAACAAGTACACACACACACACACACACACCTTCAGCAGAGACAACAAGTACACACACACACACACACACCTTCAGCAGAGACAACAAGTACACACACACACACACACACCTTCAGCAGAGACAACAAGTACACACACACACACACACACACACACCTTCAGCAGAGACAACAAGTACACACACACACACACACACCTTCAGCAGAGACAACAAGTACACACACACACACACACACACCTTCAGCAGAGACAACAAGTACACACACACACACACACACCTTCAGCAGAGACAACAAGTACACACACACACACCTTCAGCAGAGACAACAAGTACACACACACACACCTTCAGCAGAGACAACAAGTACACACACACACACACACCTTCAGCAGAGACAACAAGTACACACACACACACACACACACACACCTTCAGCAGAGACAACAAGTACACACACACACACACACACCTTCAGCAGAGACAACAAGTACACACACACACACACCTTCAGCAGAGACAACAAGTACACACACACACACACACACCTTCAGCAGAGACAACAAGTACACACACACACACACACACCTTCAGCAGAGACAACAAGTACACACACACACACACACACACCTTCAGCAGAGACAACAAGTACACACACACACACACACACACACACACACACCTTCAGCAGAGACAACAAGTACACACACACACACACACACCTTCAGCAGAGACAACAAGTACACACACACACACACACACACACACACACACCTTCAGCAGAGACAACAAGTACACACACACACACACACACCTTCAGCAGAGACAACAAGTACACACACACACACACACACCTTCAGCAGAGACAACAAGTACACACACACACACACACACCTTCAGCAGAGACAACAAGTACACACACACACACACACACACACACCTTCAGCAGAGACAACAAGTACACACACACACACACCTTCAGCAGAGACAACAAGTACACACACACACACACACACCTTCAGCAGAGACAACAAGTACACACACACACACACACACACACACACCTTCAGCAGAGACAACAAGTACACACACACACACACACCTTCAGCAGAGACAACAAGTACACACACACACACACACCTTCAGCAGAGACAACAAGTACACACACACACACACACACACACCTTCAGCAGAGACAACAAGTACACACACACACACACACACACACCTTCAGCAGAGACAACAAGTACACACACACACACACCTTCAGCAGAGACAACAAGTACACACACACACACACACCTTCAGCAGAGACAACAAGTACACACACACACACACACACACACACCTTCAGCAGAGACAACAAGTACACACACACACACACACACATCTTCAGCAGAGA